>NC_135493.1:83860253-84162396 GCF_052094955.1 Ictidomys tridecemlineatus
TGGTCACTTTTCAGGAATGAGAATCAACTCCTGGAGAAACTCTCAGGCCTGAGTGGGTGAACCCAGCCCTGGAAAAAGGCAGTGATGAGACCCTTAGGATTCTTCTATGGACAAAATGACAGCAAAGATTTGTTAGCAATTTGAACCCAAGCCATGGGAGCAGCTGCAAGCCCCCTGCAGGGGGTAGCCTTGGAGGCAGGTTTCCAAACTCAGGAACTCTGTCTGCATACAAATCACCTCCAGTGCTGGTGCTGAGTCCCGGGGTGGGAAGAAGGGCTCAGCTTCTCCATTCCAGGTATCTGGACCACAGGTGAAGTGAGGAACAGCCAGAAACTACTAAGGACCAGAGCTCACAGGTGCTGGTCAGAAAGGAAGAGAGACTGAAAGCATTGGCCCAGGCTCCTATTGGCCATTCATGTACAGTAGGCCAGGAGTGTTGAGGAGATATGCAATGGTTGGATGTCACTGGTTCCCACAAAGGTTTGTGGGTTTCAGGCTTGGCCCCCTGTGACAGTACTGGGAGGTGGCAGGACCTTTAAAAGGTAGGGCCTAGTGGGAATTGAGAGGTCATAGGAGAGCTGCTAGGAAGAAATCCATATAGTTCTTCTGGGATCCTAGTTAGTCCTTGTGTGAGAGCTGTTGTAAAAGAGCCAGCCTGGCCACTCCCTACAATCTCTGATTTCCTGTCTGGTGATGTGACTGCTCCCCCTCGCACTTGCTCCCACCATGATGCTGTCTGCCATGAGACACTGTAGTTTGGGGCCCTTGCCAGAGCCACCATGCTGTTTGAACTTTCAGCCTCCAAAACTGTGTGCTAAATAAGTTTCTTTTTTCTATAAGCACTCAGGATCAGGTATTTCACTGTAACAAAGAAAAATTGACTAATATAAGATGAAGTCAGAACCTCTACAAGGTATTGGTGAGGTGTGGTCAGTAGAGGGAGGCCTGGGCAATGGAGTGGCTTCCCACCAGCATGCTTTGGCACAGAAGGCAGTCTTCCTTCTGTTACATCTTGGGAAGCATCCACTTTTTGAGCAATGTGCCCTTGTTTTGGTGGTGTTGGGAATTTTCATTTCCATCCAGACTTCAGCCCTGTAAGCTGCTCTCAATACTTACAGATATGTCTACACCTTTTTTAGGACAGATTTTATTTGGGGTACAACAAAGATTTCAGTGGGATGAAGTCCAGAGAACATCATTTGAGAAAGCTTTGTAGCACTTAAATTGAAGACAAGCTGGGACATTCTTACGGTTTGAATGTGAGGTGTCCCCCAAAAGCTCATATGACAGACAAGGCAAAAAGAGAAGAAATGATTGGGTTATGAGAGCCTTAACCCAATCAGTGAATTAATCCCCTGACATGATTAACTTGGTGGTTACTGAAGGTGAGTAGAGTGTGGATGAAGGAGGTGGGCCATTGGGGGTGTGTATCTGGTAAGCAAAGTCCCTCTTTTTGCTTCCTGATCATTAGGTGAGCTCCTTCCCTCCATCACTCTCTTTTGCCATGATGTTCTGTCTCACCTCAAGCCCTGAGAAATGGAGTTGGTTGTCTATGGAGTGAGACCTCTGAAACCGTGAGCCCTCAAGAAAAATGTTTTCTTCTCTAAAATTGTTCTGGTTGGTCTTTTAGTCACAGCAGTGAAAAAGCTGACTAAAACAGACATAAAGGATTGCAAATAATGTATTTTGTGGTCCAGGAATGAACTATTCTTTAAGAGTGCTCCAAAACTGCTTGTGCAAAGTATGCTCACTGGAATGAGTTCAGAGCCTTCCAAGATAGCTGATGTCAAGGAAATGCATTTACTTAATCCCACCTGAGTTCAGATGTTTTCTGAAATTCAGTCTCATTGTCTCAGCCTTGTCTTACATAACTAATTCTTCTGGACTTGAGTGGCCTTGATTGAATTAACGAGAGCTGACTCATACATCTAAAACAATGGGCCCCACATGCATATCATTATCCACAAGTATACCCATGGCAGATGCCACTATTGATCTGGTTCTCTTCCCTCTGGGCATATCTTCTCATGAGAACCCAGGAAGCACTGCCAATTTACAGAAACTAGGATGATGGACAGGATACCTTCACCAACCATGAGGAGAAGTTTGGAAAATCTTCACAAAAGAGGTAGATGAGATGAACTGAGCCCAGAGAAGCTCTGTGCCAGATACTTGGTTTATCTTCACTTGGTACACTCCCCAGCAGATTATGCAAGCAGAACAAAAGGACCATGCTTTTTATAGCACAGGCTGGCACCATTCTGAAGTGATACCCATGTTTGTGAGGAAAGCCTCACTGGGACCCACTGCTGTTGAAATGTGGGAGTTGCCATTTCATGACAACAGCAAAGCTGCATGACTGTAACAAGTCCATGACCCATAAGGCCTAAACGATCTATTTACTGGTCCTTTGCAGAAAAAAAATTCTTTGCAAATATTCTAAACAAGCCATGCAGGAAAAGCCAACACTCCCCTGACCAGGACATTCCATTTCAAATTAGAGCATTGCATTATATCTTTGTGTTGGGATGATAAGATACAAACACAAACACAGTTCACTCCTAAAATGCACATTCTCAAAGATATGTCCCTACTGTTACACCTGAGTTCAGGCTTTTTCTGTAGCTCATTATATGAAATCTTTGAGCAAGCCTGAATAATCCAACAGAAGAAAGCAGAAAGTTTCCAAAAGAAGCCAAATTGCCATCCAAGTATCCAAGCCATAACAATGGATCCAACAAGATAGTGACACTGATGGCCATGGCAGGGAGATGCCTGCAACTCTGTAGCTTCCACAGGTGGTTTCAAAACTCCCAGATGTAGACAGTGTAAGAACAACCATCCTGACTTACAAAAAGTCACTTAAGAGATTAACTGGCTTGTTTAAGGATAAAAGACTAATTTTGACAAAATAGGACCAGACCTCAACTCCCAAGTCTCAGGCTCTTGCCTCAATTCTTCACATCCTGAAGACCCACGATCACAGCCATGTAACTAAGTGTTGGGAATTTTCCACATGCCCTAAGCTCTTTTCCTGGAATTTCCTTGATCCTATGAGGCAGGACTGTGATAGCCTCATTCTATAGACACAGTTCCCAAGGTCAGGCTCAGAGCAGGAGAAGAGAATAGGCTGAAACAGGCAGGTGGGCTACAGGCCTAGAGAGGGTCTGATATGCTATTTGCTGGAAAGGCTAGCCTTCTGCAGGGAGGTGCTTTCAGGCTTCTGTCCAGATAAACATTCCCAGACCAGAAAGACAAAAGCCTGCCCAAGGCACGCTAACTACAGCAAAGAGGACAGGGATCCCAAATACCACCAGGCCTAATATAGGGCTCAGACACTGATTTAGCCTCTGCTGCTCACTGTTCCTGTAACCAAAATGGAAATAACTTCTACATCCTTCAAAGATTCTATACACAGCAAACAAAAGAACATTGCAATAACTTGGCATAGCCCTGAAAACATGAAAGGTGCCATTCATGCATCCAGTGACAATGAGGTACAGATCTCCATCCAGCACCCAGGAGGTACCAGGCATCCACCTAGCATGGAACCCAGCACCCTGCAGGTGTCAGATGTTCATCCAGCAAGAGCTCAGCACCCGGAAAGTGCCAGATGTCGACCCAGCAGGCACCCAGCATCCAGGAATTGCCATTCATTGGTGGCTAACCCATTACCAAGAACTCTTTCTATATATCCTAGAAGATTTCAACCCATAAGTTAGAAGAAGTGATCTGAGGAAATTAGTGAGTCAAAATGGAAAGGTTCAAGTGTCATATGTGAGATATTTCTCTGGAGAACAATATAATAACCAGAGGCTGCCTAATCACCTGGCCTCATGTGGAAGGAGGATTAGACAGACAGGTGAGAGTAGTCCTTTCATTCTTTAGTTTCTATCCCTCCATTCCCCCAGAAATGGCATCCTAGTGATGTGGGGCAAGTAGGGCCCTGGTCCTAGGAGCTCACTTTCTCCTCATCTGACCCAGTATATCTCATTATGTGACCTGCCACTAAACCAATTTTTGATATGTTGCAATTGTCTGAATTCAGAAATGTTAAAATGTGAAACAATGCCAGTTTGTGTGGAGTGTGTGTGTGTAGTTTGTGTTTAGGAAACTAGTCTCACCAGCACTGTCCTCCCGGGTCCTGGCATCTAGTCCCATGCCAGTCCTGGAAACACAGGAAGCCCAGCCTTTGGGACCCTGAATACTTTGGCCATCACTGTATTTAAAAACTGTCCCCAAGCTTTGTCCCATTGGAGTCCAACACCAAAGCTCAAATAAGAGGTTAATGGGGCATAGCCTAGACAGGTCCCAGAGGACCTGGGCTGGAGAGGATGGGGGTCAGGGCTGCTGCAGGGAACCAGCTTCCTTTACACTCTGTAACCAATACCGTCTGGGCTTCTGACAGAAGGTCTCCCTCAAATTCAGAATTCTGTTCTGTCGACTCAGACTTCTACTAGTGGAATGAAAGAGAGCATATAGGCCTTCCTGACCCTTGGTGGTCTTAGTAAAGTCCTAACAATGAGTTCTCAGGCATCTTCTGTAATGACCTGGGCCCCATGTGATATCTGTGGAGAGAGGCAGAGGAAGAGATGAGAAAAACAGAGTCCAATTCTAATTGGTGGTTCTGAGAGAGTGAATGAGGTAGCAAATTCCATGGGTCAGCTTGGCAGGTCCATGGGCAACCAGACATTTGGTGGAACATTATTCTGGGTACTGTATTGGAGCATTTGGGGATGAGATTGACATTTGAATCAGTGGACTGAGTAAGCAAATTTCCCTCCACAGTGCAGGCAAGATTTATCTGATCAGTGGGAAGACTGAGTAAAACAAAAAAACTGACCCTTCCAAGTGTGAAGCCTCCCATTTGAGGTTAAGCAGGGATGAAGATCTCTTTAGTCTTCAGACTGGAGCTAGAACATCAGCTATTCTTAGGTCTTCAGCTTGCTGCCTGTAGGGCTCAGACTTAGTCTGCATCATCTCATGAGCCAGAAGATGAATCTCTTTTGTCTGTCTACCTATCTGTATATTTATATTTTATCATATCTCATCTGTCTGCTTATCTATTTATTATCTCTCTCTAATCTAGGTAGTTAGCTATCACCTGTTTATCCATATCAGCTATCTGTATCATCTATCACCTATCATTTATTTATCATCTATCTATCATCTAGCATCTGTTTATCTATCATTTACCATCTGTTTAACATCTACCAGTCATTCATCTATTATTGATTTATCTATCATCTATCTACTTATCCATCTAATATATCTACCTGCCTGTCTGTCTATCTGGTTGGTTCTATTTCCCTGAAGAACCCTAATAATATAAGCATGCTGCTGAGAGGCATATTTGGTGGGACATGTAACTTGTTCTTAGTGGATGCCTTTTGTCCATGTACACACAGTAGGCACTTAAGAAATGTTTGCTTCTGCCACTTGCAGTGACACATGTCTGTAATCCCAGTGGCTGGGGAGGTTGAGGCAGGAGGATTGCAAGTTCAAAGCCAGCCTCAGCAACTTAGCCAGGCCTGAAGCAACTTAGTGAGACCCTGTTTAAAATGAAAAATAAAAAGGGCTGTGGATGTGATTCAGTGGTTAAGTGCCTTTGAGTTCAATCCCCAGTACTGAGAGAGAGAGAGAGAGAGAGAGAGAGAGAGAGAGAGAGAGAGAGAAATGTTTGCTTCTCCTGCCTTTCCTGTAGGTGTGAGGGTGACCTTTCGGCAGATGGTAAATCCTTACTGCTGAAACATCTGGGAGGCACCTTGCTGGGAGGTGCAGGTGGGGAAGTACCAGGTGGGCTCACAAGGTACCTGAGGCTATGACTCCACCTAGTGAACAAAGGTGAGGAGAAGCTCCTGGCTGTGCACTTCCTACCTTCATGGTAGAAACTAGGGGAGCTCATAAACCAGCAGACCAGGCCATCTCTGTGTCTCACTGTGCTACCATCCAAGGCCTGGCCACCCTCTCCATTCTCAGTGGTGGCCCTCTTGTGTCTCATCCCTGCTCCCCAAGTTGCTCACCACAGGGCCCTTGTCCAGCAGTCCACCCAAGCTCAAGAGAGCTGACTCAACATGGACAAGTATGCAACCTGCTTGAGGCCAGGGGCCAGGGGCTGTTTGACCCCTTCTGGCCCAGGTGCTTCTCCAGGGCAGGCCACCTTCTGCCTACCTGCCCACAGATGGAAGCTCAGACTGGCCATGTAACAGCCCACGTGCTTCCCTAAGAGATCTGTCCTCTGGTGTGTCTCTTCCTGCATAACCAGTAGCACCAGGTGGATGCCATGAGACACCAACCAATGAATACCTTGTGTGTACTGGGCAACACACACATGGGATGTCTGGGACTGTCTTCCATTTCCTCTGTGTCAGCCTGTGCACATGCAAGTGTGTGCATATGTGTTGACATGAGTATTCATGCATGATTGTGTGTGTGTTCTTGTGTGTGGATGAGTGTGGGGGTCTGCAAGTGTGAGTATAAGTACATATGTGCACACATGTGTATATATGTATGCATGTGTGTGGCCATAAATTGTCAACATGCTAATGTGTGTGCATGTGAGTGTAAGCATATACATGTGTGTGTGCCTGTGTGCGAATACACATGAGTGCATTTATGTGAATGATAATGTGTGTACACATGTGGGAGTGCATATATGTGAATGTGTGCATTCACATATGTACATGTGTGTGGTGCATGCTATTATGTTTGTGCATGACATGATCCTGTGTGAGTGTGTGCATGTGTTGTTGGGCATGTGCATGAGCACATGCATGAAGGTGCATCTGCAGGTGTGTGTGTTTGTATTGATGTATCCCAGGCAAATGGAAGCACAGTGTTGTCCCAGAGCCAATTTAAAGAAAAGAAAAGAGCCAGGTAAGAATGTGAAGTATGCTAAATGGCTAAATAAAGACCCAAAGACCAAAGCAATCTTGGATCTCAACCCCAGGGATGGAGCCTTGGCCTTAGAGTGGGTGCCATTGTCCCACTCACCAGACAACAACCCATGTCACTAACAGCCCTGCATAGATGTGGTAGGCTGCAGGTGGGAAAGAGGGAGGGGAAGCCCATGTGAGTGAGCCCTTGCATGAAGAAGGGTCTGTCCATGTGTCTGTGAAGATATGTGTGTGTGGAATAGCATGGCAGAGAGATGGCCTCAACCAGACCAGCCAGCCCAGGTGTTCACATAACAGCTGGCCAAGACCCCAACCTGCCCTGCCCTTGGCTTTAGCCAAGCAACATGGCTCCAAACACATGCACACATATCATATGCACACATATCACATACACATGACATGCACATGAGAAATGTGTTCATTCACACAGGTATACTCCAATACATGAGCACACATTTGCAACAAATTGCACACATATACACCCCCCCCACGTATGTGGATATGCTCATTCACACACATGAACTCATGCACACTCACACATATCTACACACATGCATGTGCACACGCTCACATGCACAATCAACAGAGAGCACAGTCTACAGGTGTAGATACCCACTTGCTCTCAGACACTCACAAAGGTGGAGCCCACAGTCTGAAACTTGGAATTAAAGACTGCTGCTGATTTTGCAGCCACATTGAGTTTAGCATCAGGGCATGTAGTGGTCTCAAATCTGTGTGCTATAAGCCATACAGCTGGAGTGCTAAAACAAGTTGGACAGGCATCTAGACCACGGCCACTGATCCTTTGTGCTCCTCCTGAGAGTTCACCTTCTCAGAATGGGCAGATTGGCCAAGGATGTCATTGGTCCCTGGTTTAGTGACAAGCTAGAAAAACATACCTAAATAACAGAATTTTTCCTCATGACTGAGAAATGGGCAGCCCTGCAGAGACACAAGATCACATTATTCATCAGACATGCTAGGTAAGTACTCTACCCTGAGCTGCACCCCAGCCCAATAAATACTTCTCACTGAGTGAGTTGCTGCCCTTCTGGACAACTGGCGAGGTGCTTAGCTATTCCTCATCTGTTCTGTTTCAGGAGGCCTTACTCTCCAGGAACCCTTGAATCCTAAACCAGGAGATATTATGGGAAGCTCTGTTCAGGTCCTACTGGAGGTGGCCATAGAATGAATTTAAACTGGTATATCCCTATGGCTGGCCAGCCATGGCCAGTGCTCAAGTACAGGTGGTTTAAATGCTAGCACTCTTGAACAGGATGCTAGGACTCCTGACACTCATAATACCTGTGCTCCACCACAAGGCTCACAAAGATGCACAGCCACTGTAACAGGTATTGAACGGGCAGGTCACTGTCCCTCAAGACATGCAGGGGCCAATGCACTCCCAGGGAAAGTGGTCAGCCAACCGTCCGGCTGAAGACACCTGTTGCATCATCACCCTAGAACTGGCAGCCCTGCTCCACCATCCCAGATCTGTGGGAGGGCCCAAGGTCTGCACTTTAAGAAACTTCATGACCTGTATTCATGATGGAGTGTGGTGATTGCTGGCCTAAGGAGGAACCAAACATCAAAGGCACCATCTGAAGACTCAAGTGTTCAGTATTGTAGATCCTTTGGAGATGCTGGCAAAGTGATACATATATCTATATCTCTGTCTTTATATCATCATTAATTAATCAGGCATGCATCAAGATATACAATGATCTTAATTCATGATTTCAGGTGTCCCACAGAAGTCATATTTCAAGTCTGGTCTAAGGGAAACCAGCTCATTGATTAGATGCTTGGTGTCAGGAAGGGAGGGTTCTGAAACCTTAGGGTTATTCTTCAAGTCTTCTGGAAAAGTGCTGGAATCAGACTCTGGCTGCCTCTATGCCACAACATGGCTAAGTAAAGAGGCATGGAAAGTCTTCGGTCAGCTCCTGAAGCAGTTAGCTGGCTTGCAGAGAGATGCTGATACATTCTACCTCACCCTTCCATGCATCATGAGAATGCCCACTGGCAGGATGAATCTGCACACATAGGGAAGCATTGGAGGGCTGTATCAGGGAAGGGGTCAGCCCTTTATTTGGGCTGCCACATATTAAAGGTGATAGAAGCTATGGTACCCCACCCTGTCTCCATGTCTGGATGCAATGGAAGGTCACTTATTGCCCCTCATCCCCAGTACTGTACCTCCGAGGTCACATGGAAGGAAAGGACAGTAGAACAGGCACACTAGTTTCTCAACCCCTTATCTGGACTTGCTGCCTAGGAAGTGTAACAAAAGTTGGCTTAGAAACTGCTTCACATCTTGGCCACCACAGGTAATGACAACAGCAATGTAGGTTCACTGAACATTTGCTGACATGCTCTAGGGTGTTGTGCCTTCCACATCTCACCAAACATGCTTATTGTTTCCATGCACATTGATGAGGAGATGGAGGCTCAGATGAGTCAAGGAAGTCATTCAGGACTAGACAACAAAGACCCAGAGCTGAAACTGAAGCCTATATGAGATCCTACAAGATTTCAAGCTCAGTAGGAGCACTCAGGAGTCAATGGAAGCTTCAGACCAAGGGGCAAGAACACAACCATTACTCGTGAAAATGGGTCTGGTGGCCAGAGAAGAAGGGCCAAACAGGGAGAAAAGGATGAGAACTCTCCAGATGGGCACATCTGGTGGAAGCCACAGCCTAATCCAGACAGGTGTGTGGGGAGGTGCAGGATGTGTACAGAGCAGGAGGGCCAGAAGCCTGAGTCTGTGGATGGCCAGGGACTCTGCTGGCAGCTACCCCAAACTGGCCTGCTGAGTTGGTATGTGCTCTGCGGAGTTAATGAGATAATAAAATTCCTGGATCCCCACAGATAAAAGAGCTGAGTAAATCCAAGCATTAGGATCCATTGAACAGAGTCCCAGAAGATGTGATCTGTTTAGTATGTTTTATTCCTTTTCCTTTCCCTCACCCCCACTTCTAAAGCAGCTACAAGGAGAGAAGAATGTCACTTGCTTCCCCAGATGATCCAATAGCCCCTGGAGTGCAGATGGGGGGACAGCAGCACTGCTAAGGATACCCCTGCTCCAGAAAACAGTGAGTGGCCCGCAAGGGTGCCATGGTTCATGAGAAAGAACCTCCTGTTACTGAAAGCTTGGTCCTTGTCCCTGATGCCAATTCAATAATGATGATACGGTTTTGAGAAGAAGGAAAAAGAAGGTTTATTGCTTTACTAGCAAAGGAGAAGCACAGGGGTCTCCTGTCCCAGAGGCTGTGATTCTGCCCATCCAGGAGACAAGAGGGCTTTTAAAGAAGTGATTCATTCAAGGTATTCCCTGTGGGGGGGTTGTGATTCACTTGTTAATGTTTGCCATTTCTTAGATCTTCTGGTGCCATCCCTAAGTCTGACTTACTTGGTTCCTATAGTGGGTGTGCACTCAAATTAACTCAATGAACTCTTGGCCTAAGATGGGAAAAAGGTAATTCTGTTCCCCCACCCCAGATCATGGAAAGAGAGAGGGAGAAGAAGTTAAGAAAACATGTCCATTTTAAAATAAGCCAAAGTGGGCAGAGAAGTAATGGCTATATTCAAAGCCTGAGGTAGACTACTGTTATACCCTCAGATCAGTGGGGGCACATACTAAACAAATGCAGACACACAATACCCACATTCGAACACCATCCAAGGGAATATGTGCACATACATTTCATGCAGATGAGGAGGAAGCTGTAACTCCAGAAAGCAACATTCAAAAAGATTGCATCAGTAAGACTGGTCCTGTGAATTATGATAAAGAAAACCACAAAGGAGACATGCACTTGGCTCTGATACCAGATTCTCCACCAAAGCCAGCACAGCCAGTTTGTCTAGAGACAATTTCTGTCCCACCTAGACTGGGAAGAGGCTGGAAGAACTGGGAAGAGTGAGGAATCATGCATGTCCTGGCTTCCTGATCTTGTCCTGGGCAGCCCAGCCACTGGCCTGGTAGGGCTAGCTTCTTCTCTGCAGTCCTGGCCCAAAAAAGAAAAGCATGTCAATTTCATGGGGCCTGCTACCTGTGTGGAAGCATATTTTCCTGTCCCTCAGCTTTTCACCTGTGAAATGAGAAAAATAGCTGATCATCACTGCTCCCTGGGTGCCAGGCAGGGATTGAGCAATGAGGTACAAAGAAAGAGATATGATGGATGCTCCCAGGCCACTTGCTTCTATTGTGGTTGGTGTGGGGGGTGGGCACTGAACTGTAGGAATCCAGTGCACTCCACACCTTACTGGTGACAGTTCCACCCACATGCAGGTACTTTGCTCTAAGAGGAGCAATGTATCTCTGGGACGAAGAGCAGGACTGGCACAGGGATGCTACCCTTACAGATATGCAGCAGTCCCACTGCCAGTGGATGGTCCACCTGTGGGTGAGCCAGGGCCACCTGTCCCTTTTAGTCCACTGGTAGAATTGGTATTCTACCAGTCTGAATTCCCTGCCTGGATAAGGACCTCTGTTGCACTCATGATGCATGCTGGTTCTAGTCCAGATGTGCCAATGTCTCGGCTTGGCACCAGAATCACAAGCCACCACACACCTTTGTAGGTTCAAACAGCAATTCTTTATTCCCGCTCTCACACCGCCTCCACACAGGTCCAGGGGCAATCCCGTTCTGCCGTCTGCCCGCACAATTCACCTACTCCACAAGGCTATCTCCAAATCCCATTTTTATCTCACGAGAGAACTCAATGGGAACAAGCAGCAGGAACACCCTAATCCCAGCAATAATCTTCAACCTCCAACTTCCCTAAAACCCATTGTCTTAAACTTGCAACGCCTTAAACTCAAGGAGCTGGTTACTTCCTCAAACCTGATCAGCTCTAAACCCAGACCGGCCTTGGTCCTTGAGCAAGGTCACCTTATTAAAGCATGCATGCAATGTCCCATCGAATGTCCTCTAAGCAGCATGGGGTACACTTGGCAAGGAAATTTCGATGCGTCATTCCTACTTGACAATGGCCCTCAGCACAGATGCCTGAGATGCCCGAGCATGGAAGAGGGACCTCTGGAGTTTAGTCTCTTGGAAATCACAGAATGAAGATGGCATATGGCCTAATACCATTCCTTCTCTACCCTTCCAAATTGGTCACTTCCCAAGTCTGCATCCCTAAGTACCTGTGGGCCAGTGGGCAGGGTGGAGCTCAATGTAGGTGGAGTTGCTAGCCATTGTATCTGAGTGCAAGGGAAGGAAGAACATTCTAATCAGGAATCATTCCTGTGGCTGCAGCCCCAGGTCTTCAACAGCACCAACTGAAGATCTGCCATGTGCCTGTCTCTATGGTCCTGGGGATATGTATTACTGGCAGATATTCACACCATAGGACTCACTGTCATGTGCATAAGTGTGCTTCCCAGAGAAGTCCAGAAAGAAGCACAAAGGGCATGAGCTCAGGAGAGTGTTCCAAAAGTGAGTGTGAGCCAAGTGTGAATTGCTCCAATAAGATGCCACATTCAGGTTGCCAACAGTCACCTAAAGGTCAAATCCTGACCCAGTTCTCAACCAGTATCTAAAACCACAATCTCCAACATTTCCTAATGTTCAAGTATTTCCAAATCACCATTGAAGGTTTCATGGCCCGCAATCAGCCTATAAGAAGTGATTCAGGACCTATGACTAAAGTGACTTCCAATCTTAAATGTGATGTCTATGAAGTCACAGCCCTCATTGCTATTCACTTTGTTTTCAAATACACATTCAAACCACACGTACAAGATAAACATGCATGGTTTTGCCTCTCTGAATTTGTCTTATACCCCTTGGGCTAGTCCCTGGGAAGCCCCCCCTGATATCATACAGGGGCCCAAACTGACCTCCCCTAGGGCCATCCAAGGTCACCCTCCTCACACCTCATTTTGTCTTGTTCAAGATATCTGCCATCACCTGGAAACCAGGTTCCTCAGATCCCTTCCCAAACCAGACCACCATTTCCCCTTCCACAGAAATAGAGTCCTAGTAACTCTCAGTAAGTCCTCAGTGCCTTCCACTCTTCTCAGGGGCATCTCAGCTCAGGCACATTCTCCTGACTGTGACCATGAGGGGGATGCCTCAATTTCAAAACTTCATCCCTGTGACTTTGCAGAATTGCTGGGATATTAATGGGGCTTTGCTTGTGAATTACTAAATAAGTTATGTGGGCTGACAGATGTCAATCAATGAAGACTAAACTTTGATAATAATCTACCTTTAAAAATTGAACCAAAATAAAATGATTGTGCAGTGCCTTGGAAAGGTGTCTTGTGACCCAGCAGATCCTGTCATGTGTATAGGATCTGCTGGGTTACAAGGGATTACCATTTTTATCAACAGACATCAAAATAACTGTGACTTAGAGAATTCAGTTCAGGTGGTTTTTCTTTAATCAACAGCTACTTCTATCCTTTCTTTGTAATTTGGTTTTTAATAACATTACTTCCACTTATATTCAACAAACATAATAATTCATGCCATATACATTTATGGCTGGAAGACACCATGAGGAGGCCTAATTCTGCCTAAGCAGTATTTCTCTCTTTGTTTTCAAATATACACTCAAACCACACATGCAAGATAAACATGTGTGGTAGAAGCTACAATCCAATTCAACTCTGAGGGACTGGGATCCTCAATGAGCTGCCCATAGGAAACCAAATGTCCTGTCATACAAGACACTAGAGGAGTGACCACAGGTCCTCCAGCCACCCTGTGGAGACCCCACCACAGCAGCTAGGACACAAGGCGCTCATAGAGGCAGTACCCTCACAGAGTTTCCAGCAGCCTGAAGAGAACCATCCACCATGGAAGGCTTCCTCACTTGGTGATTCCAGAGTAGGTTTAACAGACACCCATCTTGGCCAACACAGGCTGCATTCTCTTGTGTTGTCAGCCAAAACGAATTTGCAGCAAAATATGTTCCTGGGAAGCTAAACATACTGACTTGTTTTCATCATGTACTGAACAAATCCTGCTTCCAAAAAAGCATGAGATAGACAGCCCTGTCAGGCTCTGGGGTGGGCACATCCTCAAAATGGCCAGTAACTTGGCCTCAGTGGTTTTCAATTTAATTAATATTTTCAACATAATTGCCTGTTCCTTAAGGTCAGGATAGAGAGTTGACAAAGCTAATGATTCTAAAAGCAATGCCATTGAAATATGAATTTACCTCAAAGCACTTGTTCATTTATTTAACCTCATCAGAGCAAGTGGCAGGCTGATCTAATTAGTCACAAAATTCCTCCAAATCATGTGTGGGATCACCCAGCTCTAAGCATGTCAAAGAGGGTATATGAGCACCTGAGACAAGATATGTGGAGTTCCCCAGCACTGAGCTCCTGAAAGAGGTTGAGTGGTTGAACGAGTCCTAGACATGAGATGGGATCTGGTGAGCCAATCAGACACAACAATGGACACGGGATAGCTGGTGCTGGGTGCAAGGAGGCCCAGGGTCATGGATTGGCACAAAGCTGCCATGAGGAGGTAAGCACTTTCCAGGGCATGTACACACACATAAACAATGTACATGGGCACACATAGGCACACATACATGTATATACCTGCAGAGATTTGTGCATATATACCTAAAATCCCATCTATGCACAGTTACACACATAAGACATGTACACCCATGCACATATCCACATATACACATACATACATATGCTCAATATGCTAATGTATGCACACACACACATACACACACACACACCTACACTCAAAAAATCAGTTCTATGTGTGATGCATGACCTATTTCCATAATATCTAAATCAAAGCAAGCAGCTTTCCTGTGGGCCCTGGTTCTTGGAGTCTCTCATTTTGGAGGATACCCAGTTGCCAGAACAAGTTAGGAGGCTTGCCGCAGTCTGGCTGGGCACAAAATCACGAGCCACTCAAGCAGGAACAAACTTTATTTTTGAAACTGCCGCCAATGCCCCATACGCTCCTGGGAAAAAACTGCCGACTGACACACGCAGCGTTCTCCCAGACCCCAACAGGAAGTACCTCCTCCGGAATTCCCTCCTACTGCACTTCCCCAACCAATGGGAACTCTCCAGGAGTCCCTTAGCAGGCCGAGGTGGACAGCAGGGGTCTAATATCCATAAGAATGCAGATCTTAACATAATCATATCATCTCAATGGCTTGCTGGCATCACCTTTCAACAAAAAATGCCACGCATCATACTACTTGGCTATGGCTCTTAGCAGAGGCTCCTCATCTTCATGGAGACATAGGATGGCCTTTGGAGTTGCTACACAGGTAGTGACATGGTGGCTCAGAGACCCAGAGGCCAGTGGTTCAGGAACCACTGAGAAGGTGCTCTCAGTCCTGCATGTGCCATACTTGTGGATGGTGGGGACACATAGATTTCACCTCACTTCTCTCTCCTTATCTGCAAGTTTCAGTGGAGTGCTGGAGTCAGTGACTTTTGAGGAATAAGGGGAGCAAAAGAAGATTCTCAGGCCGGAAAAGTGGAAGGAATCAAGGAGGAGGGAGGAAACAGAGGTCAGCTGAGCAGCATGGGAGTGGGGAGTGGAAAGCAAAGCTTCCCCCAATACTCTCCTTTCCTATGAGGGTGAGGTGTGGACATGAGATGGAGAGCCAAGCTATGGAGAAAGAAGGAAGGAGAGGCCCCAAACCACCTCCCTTACCATAGTACACTGAACATTAACACAATGATCCCAAAGCTCCTTCTGTAGAAACACGAGGCCCAGGCAACCAAGCTAAGTACTCTGATGCCAGGTGAAGAGAAGCTAGAGAGAGCAATACTCATCTGACTGCAATGGAGACTCAGAAATGTCTCCAACAGCAGTCAGAGTTTGTGGCAATCAACCAAGGTACATATTCATTACTACTCACATGTACAGTATAAGGGAGTAGCCAGGACCCTGTCAGAGCAGGTTCCTGCTAGGAGGGGTGAGCTGCCTGGGAAGATAAAAAGTCTGAAATAACCAGTAAGAAATAAAGATAAAGCTAGAGATTGGATTTAAGAATCTGATGGGTCTTCCAGCCCTGATGGGAACTGGAAAAGAACAACTAAAAAAGTCCCAAATCTTTATTTAAGGGGAAGAACATCAAAGGCAGGGATAAGGTTTCAGTATGGGAGGGGTCTTGTTTTGGTGTGGCAGGAATCTTGCAGTAAACAGGTTGTTTGGTGCTTAGCAGGTTCCCCCCATATCTGGGCATAGGCTGTGTTTTTTCCTAAGGCTGTGAGCTAAGGCAGGGCATCAGCATGATCGGGGCTTTCTTGAACTGAGGAATTTCACTCAGGAGTTCCCAGAAAAGCAGCTTTCTTGCCTTGTGTTGGCTCAAACAAACCCAAAATTCATATACGGCTTCCAACAGTGCAAAATCATAAAAATCTTTTTTTTTGTTTGACAACTATTGTCAACTGAATAATAGTGTCCCTGATATGCCTCCCTTTAATCCCCTAAACCTGTGAATTTGTGACTCTACATGGCAAAAGGGACTTTGCACATGGAATTAAGGATTTTTAGGAGGAAAGTTATCCCAGATTATCCTGGGCTTAACATAATACAAATGTCCTTATTAAGAGGGTACAGAAGAGGTTGGGGTTGTAGCTCAGTGTTAGAGCATTTGCCTTGCATACGTGAGGCACTGGGTTTGCTCTTCAGCACCATGTAAAAATAAATAAATAAAATTAAGATGGGGCTGGGGTTGTGGCTCAGTGGTAGAGCGCTTGCCTAGCATGTGTGAGGCCCTGGGTTTGATCCTCAACACCACATAAAAAATAAATAAATAAAAACCCCAAAGGTACTGTGTACAACTAAAAGAAAGAAATATTTAAAAAAATAAAAAGTAAAATTGATATTGTGTCCATCTACAACTAAAAAAATATTTTAAAAAAGAGGATACAGAGGTGAGATTAGAGAGAAGGCTGAATGATGACAGCACAATAGACTGAAGTCATTCACTGTGAAGACAGGAATGGCCACAGAGCAGAGGACATGGGTGATGCTGGAAGCTGGAAATGAGGTAAGGAATTTCTTTGGAGGCCCTGGGAGGAATCAGCCATGGTGGCACCTTGATTTCTGCCGCAGTCTGGCTGGGCACAATTCAGGAGCCACTTGTCAAAAGAAACGAACTTTATTTTTAGAACCACACACGCCAAACAAAACAGCTCCTCAGGAAAAACCCTCAGAGCCCAACTGCCACCACCGGCTTCCCACAAGCCTCTCACACAAACACAAGCTTCACCACCTCCCACAATCCTCCTGCTCTTGAGGCCGATTGGCTGGGTAGCGTGGGTGGAGCCAAAGAAGTCCCACAATGAGCATCACCACAGAGGAGCCAATCAGCTAGATGTTGCTGGGGCCGCTGTGAGCCAATCATCAGCTGGCAGTCTGAAAGGGCGGGGAAACAGCCCAATGAGCATCACCACAGAGGAGCCAATCAGCTAGATGTTGCTGGGGCCACTGTGAGCCAATCATCAGCTGGCAGTCTGAAAGTTTGCTTGTAGCTGGAAGTTTGCTTGTAGCTGGAAGTTTGCTGGGGCCCCTTGGGCTGTGGCTCTCAACATCTATACACACACACACACACAAACACACACATACATTCATATACATACACACACATATCACAAACTATACCAATATACAATATAGTTAATTATTATGGGCAAATTAAAACTAAAAATGAAAAAATAGCATTTCTCTGTCTATATATCCTAAAACTTTACACCACAATTCCTTCCCAATTATAACCCCCATCACCCACCTTCAATGATCTCTTTCTACGCTACACTTCTACATCAGAATAAGTATCACTTAGGCCTTTTCTTATCTTAGATGCTAGTTTCCCTATTAAAGTACTACACTTCATTACAGTGTTAAGCAAAAATGCCAGCTTTATCTTATGCACCAGTGATTGGGCTAATATTTGGGAATGATGATCATCTGTGTATGATAAGCATAGCCATTATTACTGTACATCATGTGACAATAACCTTGGCCTAGATCCCAGGACCAATATCTAAGGATATAGCTGAGCCCTGAAATGGTCAAGGAAATGTTTCAAAAGTTTCTTCAGGAAATTTAAAGGTATACAATGGGACCATCAAAATTAAATATGTTTGAATGCATTGATTCTATAGGAGTGGATATAGACAGTGAAATCATGACAGAAAGAAGGAAAGAAAAGGGAAAAAAGCAGCAGCAGCAAGCATGAAATTATCTGTTCAAAACACATACATAAATAAGTTTGTAGAGTGCACAAATCCCAACTGAGACAGGAGAATTAAAACTTTGAGACCAGTTTCACGACTTCTACAGACTCCAACTCAAAAGAAAATTAAAGAGGGCTGGGATGTGACTCAGTAGTGGAGAGCACCCACGTTCAATTGTAATAGAGGGGGGAAATATGTATTAACTTTCTTAAAAAGTATTGCTTTCACACTGGGTCTTTCTGAAACACATCTTTCCTTAAAGACAACCTTGGTCTGTCTACTCTCAAACTTTGTGATAGAAAAAGTAAATCCCAGCAGAGGGGAAAAAGAAGGTGGGGGAAGGGTTCCTAAAAGACGTCAGTGCGCAAGACAGAATGTCTCCATGGAGGCGGGAAAAGCCCATCCCCCTCTCCAGACAAGCAACACTGCGCATGCTCCCTGCTGTGTGTCAGTTGCTGCGCATGCGTTTTGCTTCCCGTGCCCAGAGAGGTGCCCAGGCGGATTGTGCGGTCAGTCGTATTTACTTCCTAGTTTTCACAGGCTCCATTCTTTCTTGCTGAGTGTCAGGAGGTAGGTTCTTAGATCGGCTCTCTCAGAAGGACTACTGTCCAGTAGTGTGAAGAGGTGCCAATGTGCTTCCAGCATGTTAGACTGGGGGCTCCATAGGGAGGATCTGGAGGTCGTCATCCATCTCACAGGTGGCGCACCACAATGAGTGTTTCTGATCTTAGAGGGGCTGGGACGAGGGAGTAATGTGGGCCCTATTGAGGGTGGCTGTCATAATAGATGGGGCAAGATAGCGAGAAAGAGCCTGAAAATGTGGGGACAGCATGGGGTTGCCTCTGTGTCCCCAAGATGCACAGAGTGACAATGGGTGGCAGACTAAGCCATCTATATCTCACCATATCATCTGTGCTATGGCTGGTACCAAAATAGTTGTAAAGGGTTTGGGAGGGGATTAAGAAGACTGTGTATTTCCAGAAAAATGTTATTTTAGAATGGGCTTAGTTGCTGGAAGTGTTTATATTCAATAGCCCTTTGAATTTTATTTGTCTACGAGAATTTTCCTACATGTCTCCATGATGATACATGAACTTGTCCAACCAAATCTCAACCAAAACATATTTCTGTTTGCCATGTGCCTTAAGAGAATTTCTGTTAGCATGGATAAAATACAGACTCATTGAACACGGGGCATACATTGTGTATTAGTAGTACCCTAGGATTTATTTTGAAAGATTTTTCTACATTTTAAGAAATTACACATTATCTAGACTACATGGAATGGTCAACTATGTTGTCCTTTAAATTCATACTTCAAATCACATTATTTTGGTTTTAGAGTGGAACATGAGAAGACAAGAAAGACCAAGAACTAAAGCTGGAGGAAGACAGGATGAACAAGAGTCTTCTCAGCCTGTTGAGTCTGTAGTTGTGAGTATTTTCATACTTTATATTTTCTGTTAATAAAAAAAGATTTTTGAGAAATGTTGTTGATATTATAGATACAATGTTAATAATTTCCCTGCTTATAGAGTTCTCAAGGAGAATTCTCTTCTGTGCTGGCCTGGATGAATGCTCTTATGTTCCCAGGAAATATGCCTGATGATTTCCTTCTGATACCCATTAACAGTATATTGAACATATCCAATCCAACATAGATTAAAATCTGTACACAAAATCATTGCAGTTAACTCCTGTGGGAGTGACCTCATCCTAGGAAGAGTAGCTTTGTTGAAAATAAGTACGTAGAATCAGGTTGAAAAAGATATTATTTATATATATATATATATATATATATATATAAATTTATTATGCATATTTAAGTTAGTACTTGTAATATCAGCCAAACTTTTAATTTTTACTCACATACTCCAACAGGCCCAGGAGTCTGGTGAGGAAGCACCTCAGCAAACTGTGCCACCAAGAGAAAATCAGGAGAATACACTTATTAAGGAAAGAGAAAGTGAAAGACAACCTAAGGATCAAGGTGATGGGAAGGAAAAAAAATACATGTGTGGGTTGAGTGTATGTGTTTATCATGCATTATGATATCACCCATAACAGTAGGAAGGAAAATATATGTAAAGTATTTCAAACCTTTATTGAACATTTGATGGGAAACTGGAGAGATTAGAGCTTTGTGTTTTCTCTTGCTATAAGAATGTTGTTCTTTCTATGGAGATTTACTCTATAGGTCTTTGAAAGCTTGCTGTCCAAAGCTGGCTGTACATTAGCAAATCTAAGGAAATTATGTGTAATTTTAATCATAAAATTGTACATGATTTTTTAGTCACTGCATCAGAAGTGGAAGCACCTTTTAAAACTAGCCTGTGTAGAGCACATGTCATCAATACACTTATGATAATAACATATAAGGCCCATTTACATTGGGATCTTAAATTCTTTCCTACACAAGAAAACCAAGTCACATAAGTTGTATTTGACCAAAGAGCACCTGCTATTTTAGCTTTTGCACTGCTGTGATCACTGCTATTGCACTGTTATTGCCCAACAAGAACAATGTAGCAGTGGAAAAGTTTATGTAGGGCTCACAGTTTCAGTGTTTTAGTCCAGACAGCCAACTCCATTTTTCTGTGCCAGACATGAGGCAGAACATTAGGGCACAGCAGAGGAAAGCAGCTCAGGACTTGACCATCAGGAAGGAGAGAGAGAGAGAAGAGAGAAGAGAGAAGAGAGAAGAGAGAGCGCTCTCCCCTCACTAAGGGCAAAATGTAAAGCCTAAGGGCATGTCCCCAGCCACCAACTTCCTCCAGTCACACTCTACCTTCCTACAATTACTATCCATTTAATCCCTATCAGTGGACTAATGCACTAAGTTAAGTCTCTCTTAAGCCAATCATTTAACATCTAAACTTGCTTGCATTTTCTCATAGGTGAGATTTTGATGCATACCTAATATCTGAACTAGAGCAACTGCCTAGGATAATCAGAGCCTTACTTTGATTCTAACATAGTGTTTTTTCATAATCTATCCTTTGTAAAGAAAAGTGAATGATTTTACTTAAAATGCTTTATATAATGTCATATCCCTCAGCACTTGCCCAAGAAGAGACAGTTCAAACGGGAAAGAGCTCGATGAATCATAACCACTGTTTCTTTCATTGATATTGTTTTCCTATAAGATTGGTAAAAACTGGGTAATTCAGGATAGTGACACAGCTTGATTTATTGGTACCTTTTTAATGGCTATTTGAATTCTTCTAGGATTAGAAATATCAAAAATATTCCTAGATTATAATACAGTAAATTTATTGAAAAAAGTGTTTGCAAGCTAAACATCTACAAATTCAGATCATGGATTCTTTTAGCAGTTCATTGTGAAGCGTTTTCCAGAACGTGACTGATGAGAATGTCCATTAATTCTGCTCTACTTTTATTTTCTGCTCTTTTCTTTATTTTCACTGTAAAACTATAATTTTTCAGTCAGTCACAAATTTTGTTGCTTTATTTTTTTGCTACTTTGTACTATGTGAGATTCACTTCTGGCATGTTCCATAGAGGGCAACTGGACCTAAATATGCCTTTTGTATACATAATCACTTATATTAGCCTTAAAAACGATGAAAGTCACAATTCTATTTGTCATAGCCCTACATATCCACTTAAGTCATTCCTTCTGAGAAATATGTAGCATGCTCATACATAGGCAGCTATTTAGAATTGAGATTTCGTAATGCAGGAAAACAACAATGTAGAGTCCGTTCCTAGTTGCTGTTAATGTTACAAAAAAAACTCCTGTCTTTTTGAACTATAATCTAGCTGTTGTATATTCTTTTTGATATTAACTTCATAGTTTCAAGGAAATGAAGTTTACAGAGTAATGATAACAGTGGTATATACACTCATATAATTTCACCTTGATTTTAGGTAAGGGTGCTCCTGGAACAAAAAGAAGGTGATGTGGTGTACTCAGTAATTTTGTATGCACATGCTGCCAGTACAAAAAGAAAGTAAAGTGGCATCCTCACTGCTCATGTGCAACTCTGCTATAACTCTGTCATGACTCTGTCACAACTCTGCTGCCATTCTATAGTATAGAATACCCAACCAGAATGTATGTTATCATAAAGGGGAAACAAAGGGGCAAACATGTATCAGGGGTACTAACAGAGGTTATATAAGGCAAAGACATGCTGTATTTGGGGTTCAGCCTCTGGGTATGAATCTGCTGTAGTGCAGGCTAAAACAAATGCTGCTTCCTTCTGAAAGCCCTGGTGTCCTGTCTCTGCATGCAAGAGTCCTGCAACATTTCTTGTGGGCTCATGTTGGGGATTCAGAGATAGTGATTTCACCTCTTTGTCACTGGGGAGCAAGCCCTGGGATGCTGGAAGAAGTGAGTTTGCCTATTGCCAATGGACCAATTGATCTGTAAGTGACTAGCCCTCCCAGCATGCCAGGGTTACAAAGGAACCTGGTGGGGTCCAGGATTAAGCAAAGCAGCATCACCCATTAGACAGGTAGGAACCCAAGTCAAGAGGTGGACCTGTCCCTAAATGGCAGAAGGGGAGCCTGAAGAAAATAGTTGTCCAAGTAGTCTATATTGTATAAGACAGAACTGTAGCTCTAAAGAATAGGGTGGCAGATTGGAGGTGCTTTTTGAATGTGAGTGAATGGTGAATGAATGAGATGGACTGAGCATTGAATGAATATGGAGTCCTGATCTGCAGGTCCATGGTGATCCTCATATATCTTAGGGCAGTGCCAGTCTTTCTGCAAAGTCTATGACCCTAGTCTAAGTCAGGGTTTATACTGGCTAAGAAACCCAGGGGCCCATCTACTATAATCAAGATGGTCAGGTGAAAGGGGGACAGTGCACCTTCATATATCAGACTTTTACAACTACTGAGCTTTTTAATTAGAAAAACCATACCCCCTATTTAATTGAGAAACCTCAGGGTATGATGGATTCAATGTGATCTCTTATTTAGACCCACATGCACACTTGGACTGATTGCTGCCAGCTATTCCTGACTTTAACACTGCAGAACGCTGCTGAATTACCCAGGCCACATTAAAGTGCTTGAAGGAACATGCCCCTGCAGGAACCATGAATAAGCAGGCTTATACTCAGAGCCAAATCCCCAAGGAAGATCCCCAATGGGACATTAATGATGACTGGGAATTTCAGACTCATGAGCATTATCAAGAGATTTTTTACGGCAGCATGAAAGAAGGATGGAGGAAGGCCATGAACATGAGAAAGACCTCAGATGTTCTCTAGGGACCTGAAGAGGGCCCAAGTCAATTATATGAGAAGCTATGTGGAGTGTTTTGTCTTTACACCTGCTTCAACTTAGGTAGCTAAGAATCAGTGAATGGTTAATGCAGTCTTTGTTGTCTAGACCCAGGAAGACATCTAGTGTAACCTACAGAAGTTAGAGGGCTCCACAGGAATTAATGCCAGCCAGCAACTGGAGGTTGCACTGAAAGTATTTGTCAACTAGACCAAGAAGTCCAATATGAGTTGGACCAGACAATGAAGTGGAAGGTAGATCTACTTACCAATGCTCTAGTGTAACAGCTGAGGTACTCCTGGAGAGGTGTCCTGCAGGCCAGAGCTGAGATCAGAGGAAGAACCGACATGAAAGATCACCTCATCTAGAGGTGAGATTAGGAAGGAATCATTATGCTCATTGCCTTCAAGAAGGTCACTGGAAGAATGAGGATGGCCAACAGAGGAATATTACCCAATCTCCAGACAAAAGGGGAGAGAATGATTGGTTCAAGGTTAGTACCAATCAATATGGTGACCACATTAAGCTCCCGAGGATGATTTTGTTGGATTGCTCACCATATGAAACTGTGATTAGGACACACTGGGCTACATTTTGTTAGGCCCCCAGGAGCCTAAGGTCCAAATGATCATGGGGGGCTGACCCATGGACTTCATAATCAATACCAGGGCAGAATATTCCATGTTGACTCAACCTGTGGGCTCCTCTTACAGAGGCAAGTCACTATTGTGGGAGCCACAGATAGCTGAGATAATCACCCCTTCTTACTGCCTCAATGATGTAATTTAAGCAGCCTGAATTTATTCACAAATTTCTATATCTCCCCAACTGCCCTGTGGCTTTAATGGATCAGGATCTATTAGGAAAACTGCAGGCCCAGGTAACTTTAAATTCTCACAGCCAGAAACAAAAATCCTGTCATGGTCCCCCAAGGAGAAGAGTGCTGCCTTTATAGTCTCAAAGGCCACAACAAGGGCCTGAACTTCCTTTCAAGGTGCCTGGGGTATTGGCTGAAGAAAATCCTCTTTGTTTGGCCCGAAATATACCCCCAATAGTAGAACTAAAGCCAGGTGCTGGGCCCACCCACCAAGCAATGTCTCATTCCCCACAAGGCACAAATTGGGATCATTGGGATCCAACATGGCAGTGGGCGGTGGGCTTTCATTACCTCCTCAGTAATGGGGTCAGAGAGACGCATCCATATGCTTGGATTCTACCTGCTGAGAGGCTTCTGGCAAAATTCCACTGAAGAGAGACCGGGCCGGCAATTGGTAGGATTTTTGGAGGTGACAGTTTGCCCCAGACGAGTGAATCTCCGCCATGCAGCGCAGCGCAGAGGTCCGGACCCGCTAGCCGCTGCCCGTGCGACTCGACTCGGCGACCGGGATGAAAAAGGCAATATCACAACAGACACCACAGAAATACAGAAGATAATTAGAAAGTATTTTGTAACCCTATATTCCAATAAAATAGAAGATAGTGAAGATATCCATAAATTTCTTAAGTCATATGATCTGCCCAGATTGAGTCAGGAGGACACACACAATTTAAACAGACCAATAACAAAGGAAGAAATAGAAGAAGCCATCAAAAGACTACCAACCAAGAAAAGCCCTGGACCAGATGGGTATACAGTGGAGTTTTACAAAACCTTCAAAGAAGAATTAATACCAATATTTTCAAGGTATTTCAAGAAATAGAAAAAGAAGGAGCTCTTCCAAATTCATTCTATGAGGCCAACATCACTGTGATCCCGAAACCAGACAACGACACTTCAAAGAAATAAAACTACAGACCAATATCTCTAATGAACTTAGATGCAAAAATTCTCAATAAAATCCTGGTGAATCGAATACAAAAGCATATCAAAAAAAATGTGCACCATGATCAAGTAGGATTCATCCCTGGGATGCAAGGATGGTTCACTATATGGAAATCAATAAATGTTATTCACCACATCAATAGACTTAAAGATAAGAACCATATGATCATCTTGATAGATGCAGAAAAAGCATTTGACAAAGTACAGCATCCCTTTATGTTCAAAACACTAGAAAAACTAGGGATAACAGGAACTTACCTCAACATTGTAAAAGCTATATATGCTAAGCCTCAGGCTAGCATCATTCTAAATGGAGAAAAACTGAAGGCATTCCCTCTAAAATCTGGAACAAGACAGGGATGCCCTCTATCACCACTTCTATTCAATTTAGTTCTTGAAATACTAGCCAGAGCAATTAGACAGACAAAAGAAATTAAAGGCATAAAAATAGGAAAAGAAGAACTTAAATTATCACTATTTGCAGATGATATGATAATATATCTAACAGACCCAAAAGGGTCTACAAAGAAACTGCTAGAGTTAATAAATGAATTCAGAAAAGTGGCAGGATATAAAATCAACATGCATAAATCAAAGGCATTTCTGTATATCAGCAACAAAACTTCTGAAATGGAAATGAGGAAAACCACTCCATTCACAATATCCTCAAAAAAATAAAATACTTGGGAATCAACCTAACCAAAGAGGTGAAAGACTTATACAATGAAAACTACAGAACCCTAAAGAGAGAAATAGAAGAAGATCTTAGAAGATGGAAAAATATTCCCTGTTCATGGATAGGCAGAACTAACATCATCAAAATGGCGACATTACCCAAAGTTCTCTATAGGTTTAATGCGATGCCAATCAAAATCCCAAAGCTATTTCTTGTAGAAATAGATAAAGCAATCATGACATTCATATGGAAAAACAAGAGACCCAGAATAGCAAAAGCAATTCTAAGCAGGAAGTGTGAATCTGGAGGTATAGCGATACCAGATTTCAAACTGTACTACAGAGCAATAGTAACATGGTACTGGTACCAAAAGAGGCGGGTGGACCAATGGTACAGAATAGAGGACACAGAGACCAATCCACAAAATTGCAACTTTTTTATATTTGATAAAGGGGCTAAAAGCATGCAATGGAGGAAGGATAGCATCTTCAACAAATGGTGCTGGGAAAACTGGAAATCCATATGCAACAAAATGAAGCTGAACCCTTTTCTCTCGCCATGCACAAAAGTTAACTCAAAATGGATCAAAGAGCTTGATATCAAATCAGAGACTCTGTGCCTGATAGAAGAAAAATTTGGCTCTGATCTACATATTGTGGGGTTGGGCTCCAAATTCCTTAGTAGGATGCCCATAGCCCAAGAGTTAATAACAAGAATAAACAAATGGGACTTACTTAAACTAGAAAGTTTTTTCTCAGCAAGAGAAACAATAAGAGAGGTAAATAGGGAGCCTACATCCTGGGAACAAATTTTTACCCCTCACACTTCAGATAGAGCCCTAATATCCAGAATATACAAAGAACTCAAAAAATTAAACAATAAGATAACAAATAACCCAATCAACAAATGGGCAAAGGACCTGAAAAGACACTTCACAGAGGAGGACATACAATCAATCAACAAGTACATGAAAAAATGCTCATCATCTCTAGCAGTCAGAGAAATGCAAATCAAAACCACCCTAAGATACCATCTCATTCCAGTAAGATTGGCAGCCATTACGAAGTCAAATAACAATAAGTGCTGGCGAGGATGTGGGGAAAAGGGTACACTTGTACATTGCTGGTGGGACTGCATATTGGTGTGGCCAATTTGGAAAGCAGTATGGAGCTTCTTTGGAAAGCTGGGAATGGAACCACCATTGGACCCAGCTATTGCCCTTCTCGGACTATTCCCTGAGGACCTTAAAAGAGCATACTATAGGGATACTGCCACATCAATGATCATAGCAGCACAATTCACAATAGCTAGACTGTGGAACCAACCCAGATGCCCTTCAATAGATGAATGGATAAAAAAATGTGGCACTTATACACAATGGAGTATTATGCAGCACTAAAAAATGACAAAATCATGGAATTTGCAGGGAAATGAATGGCATTAGAGCACATTATACTAAGTGAAACTAGCCAATCCTTAAAAAACAAATGCCAAATGTCATCTTTGATATAAGGAGAGCAACTAAGAACAGAGCAGGGAAGAAGAGCATGAGGGAAAGATTAACATTAAACAGAGACAAGTGGGGGGAGGGAAAGGGAGAGAGAAGGGAAATTGTATGGAAATGGAAGGAGACCCTCAATGTTACACAAAATTACATATAAGAGGTTGTGAGGGGAAGGGGGGGAGGCACAAATTGGGATCCAGAGGCACCTGGTGAGACTTCCCAAATATAAAATACTTATACTCTGCCAGTCATCCTGGAGCACACATCTCTTGCCAGTCCAAAAGCCAGGAATAGGCAACTGTCAGCCAGTTCATGACTTATGAGCAATAAACCAGGCCACTGTTACCCTACACCCAGTTGTCCCTAACACATACTTTCCTGGACCTCGTCTTCACTGAAGCTTCCTTCTTGACATATCTGGGCAAAAAGAAGAGGCCTTCTTCTGTATCCACTTTGCCTCTCAGAGTCAACAATCTTTGCCTTCCAGTGGGAAAATCCTGAGAACAGAGAAAAAGCCAGCTGACATAGATTAGACTTCTTAAAAATTTAAAAATTCTGCAACTATTTTTGACACAATATTATCCTCTGATCTAAAAGCTTTCCCAGTAGACAAACATATCTGTACACTGCTCCAGTATGTGGATGTTCTACTACTGGCCAGAGAGACACAGAATTGTTTGAAAGGGTCACGACAACTCCTCACCCTCGTATGGGAAGCTGGCTACAAGATTTCAAGGAAAAAGACCCAAATCTGTCAAGAAAATGTCAAATATCTTGGTTTTCCCTTATTCCAAGGACAATTTCAACTTGGCCCAGTGAAAAAACAGGCTATCTAATCAATCTGGTCCTGTCAAACTGACACCAGATTTGAGAGTTCCTTGAGGCCACAGGTTTATGTAGAATCTGGATACCTAATTTATCTATCTTGGCAAAAACCCTTTATGAGGCCACAAAGTGGGGGAGGGGCAGGGAGAATAAGAATCTTTGTTATGGGAACAAGCCCAACAAAAGGCCTTTGAGGAAATCAAGCAGGCCTTCACCAATGTCCAAGCCTTTCTTTTTGTATGTACATGACCATACTGGCATTGTGGTGAGGGTTCTGACCTAAATGTTGGAGTAATGGCATCATCCAGTGGCATACCTCCCCAAGCAAATTGACTCTGTCACTCTAGGCTGGACACCCTGCCTACGAGCACTTGCAGCCTTGCAGCCGTGGGATTCTTGGCATCAGTGGCTGACAAATTGAGTATGGGACAAGAATTAACCATCTGAGTGCCACACTCAGTGCAGAAATTAATGGACTAGAAGGGGCAATATTGACTGACTGATGTCCAGATGGTCAGGTATCAGGGAATGCTGTGTGACCACACATCCACAAAAAAGTAGTGCAGACCATAAACCCCATGAACCTATTGCCTGTTAGGCCAAGTCAACCAGATCATGACTACATTGAAGTCATGAATGAGGTTTTTTCCAGCTGACTGGAATTAAAAGACCAGACTCTCAAAGATCCCAATACTGAGTACTTCACCAATGGTAGCAGTTTTGTGGAAGAGGGAAAATACCTTGCTGGCTACTCCATGTGACCCTAAATTCCACCATCCAGGCAAAACCTTTACCAAAAGGAACCTCATCACAAAAAGTAGAACTCATTACATTGACCCAAGCCCTTCAATTGGCAGTCTGGATACATGTCAATATATACACATACTCTAAATATGCCTTCGTCACCCACCATGTACATATGGAGCTTTTTATAGAGAGAATGGTCTAATCAACTCAGAAGGGAAAGACAAAGTATGGCAAAGAAATCCTTGAACTCCTAGATGCTGGATGGGCTCCTAAAAAGGTGGCAGCCTGTTTTCAACAGGAAAACACTATGATTGATCAGGGAAATTGTAAAGCAGACCAAAAGACAAAGCTCACAGCCTCCAAGTGGGCAACCAGAACCAACAGTCCTGAATGCAGCCCTATTCCCTAGTCCACTGGCAGAATGGGACCCTAATTACTCACAACATGAGAACACCAGGTTTAAAACTGAAAATGTGAGTTATGCCCCAGGTAGATGGAGATTTGAAGATGGCTGAATAGCAATTCCTGAGGCCCTAGCCCCAGCCTTTGTCAAATAGTTCTCTGGGAGACCCACATTAGCTGGACAGCTCTGAAGGCCACATTGAGTTGACATTTCTACATTCCCCATCTCTCCAGCATAGCCCAAGCAGTGTGTGAACAATATGAAACATGTGCCTGGAATAACTCACATCAGGGACCCAAGGCATCCCCTGTGGTGCAAATCTTTGGAGGAGCCCCATTTGAAAACATAGTTGTGGACTTTACTGAGCTCCTACAGGTCCAAGGCTATAATTTTGCTAGCCTTTGTGTGTACTTTTTCAGGTTGAATACAGTCCTTCCTACTCACACAGAGAAGACACATTAAGTGGCCCAATTCTCCTAAAGGAAATCATACCTCAGATTGGAATTCCAGTCACAATGGGATCAGATAATGGTCTTGCTTTCTGACTGAGGTGGTGCAATTGGTGGTAAACGGGTTGAAGATCACCTGGAAGTTACACATTGCATGCCATCCCCAGAGATCTGGGAAGATGGAGCAAATGAACCAAACTCTAAAGTTACAACTAAGCAAACCTACACTGGGACCAGGTGTTATCAATTGCTTTGTTAAGGATTAGATCTAACCCTACTAGACAAACACAGTTCTCCCCTTATGAAATTTTTGTGGACTACTTCTTCCCACTCTAAGGGGCATACAAAGAGATCTAAAAGAATTGGGCAACATTACTCTGGGGCACTAGATTCAGGCTCTTTGCTCAACCCTGACCACTATACACCATTGGGTTAGGGTACAGCTACCTGTGAATATGATCATAGTTGCATACTCCTTTAAACCAGGAGATGCTGTTCAGTCCTGAGAATGGAATGCTCAACCCCTAAAGACCATTTGGAGGGGTGCGTTCATTGTTATTTTATCCACCCCTACTGCAGCAAAGGTGGCCAAGATGGTCCCTTGGATTCAGCACAGCAGAGTGAAACCAGCTTCTCATGACTGGGAATGCATTCCTGATCCAACTGCACCATGCAAGTTGACCATCAGAAACAAGCGAGCTGTATCCCGAGACAACCATGAGGACAACAGCCCTGCTTTAGTCACCCCGGAAGCTGACTAATCTACGCACGGCAGAAGCTTGAGGAATTGACCACCTGCCAGGATAAACAGACTATTATTATTTCCTATATTGGCCTCCTCACTGTAATTGTTTGGCATTGTTACCCCTTACCCCTCTCTGTTGCCATGGTCTTAGCCTTAATTTTCACTATAGAATTTAGCAGAGACTGCTCTGGCCAACTGGCAATGGGTTGAAAAGTTTCTATTAGTAATATTTTACCTCCATTTGATCGAATGATGTATTGCTATTGGCTGTGTGTGATCTAATTCCCATTTGTACACTTAAGTCCCTTATCTTGTGACCCAAATCTTTGGGTGGCCCAATCAAGCTAGGACATTTTCACAACCCTGTTTTATCATATCTATTTCTCCTGAAAATGACCAGTTTAAGGGAAGTGTAAACATAATAAGACTACTTATCATATCTGCCAGCAAGGGATCAATATATTTGTCTTCACCCACAGTACTTCCCAACTGAGGAGTGGCTAGAGGCCTGAAGTGTTAATAGTATGGGTCAGATAATTAAGCAGACCCAAATCACTAATTCAAAGATGCCAGTGTCAGTCTTCTTTGATGAATGTCAAGCCATAGATATGTACTGGTCTTGGTGATCTACAGAGGTTTATAGAGGGATATCTTGGGAACAAGATATCTTGGGTACAGGCTCAATGATAAATACATGTGTGAGCAACCATCAACTCAATCTGGATGTACTAATAAAATTGGTTACTTTCCCACCTGGAACTGTGTTTCATGGGCAGCCTGGAAGGGGCAAGGTAACAGTGCTTCCCCCAAAGAGTGTTGCTATACCCAACTACAGTTCAGGAGCATGTAAACTGTTAATTTTACTATGCTTGACCCAGGGGATTCAAAATGAGGAAATGGACACAAAATTGGCATATCTATATATGTACAGAGAACAGACCCCTGGGCCCTAATACACAACAAAAACATCACAACTCCACTTGAGTCTTCCTCCCATCCCACCATGTTTTCCATTTATTTTAAGAAGAGATGAAGTCTGAATTCATCATCTCCAATACAACCAGAAGTCTGTTTATAAACTTAGCAGAAACTATAGCAGAAAATATCTCTGAATGTCTCTTCTTGCTATATGTGTGGAGGAACTAACATGGGGGATCAATGGCCATAGGAAGCTGAAGAGATAGATCCCCATGAGCCCTGTAGTGAAATAATGTATCCCCATTCAATTACTGGTGTTTGGTTCCTCAAAACCTCAATTATTGGAAAATCTTATTTTGCCTGAGAGGGAAACTGTTTAACATTTCAGTGAAGACTTTAACATGTCTAGGCCAAAAATTCTATAATATAACTACCCAGAAAAAAACAGTGTGGGGTCCTCAAGTTACACAGAACCAAATCCCCACCCATGATAAATTTTGTTAACCTCAAACAGGCCTGGGGCAATGACTCCACAGAAACATAATGGCAATCCCCAGGTGGACTCTACTGTCTATGTGGAAGGGCAGCTTATGCTAAATTATCCCACTTCTGGTCCAAACCTTCTCTACTTTGGACAATTCTATCCTCCTTTTTCCTCCTTCCATTAGCCAGAGAGGAGCAGTTGGCAATCTTCATATGTGATGACCAAGGATCCTAAAGGGGGTGGCAAGCCCTGGTAATTGGTAACTGGAAAGATAGTAAATGGCTCCCCAAATGGATAATTCTCTATTATGGCTCTGCCACCTGTGTAGAGGACAGGTCCTATGGGAACCATACTATCATCTACAGGTTAAACCCTATTATTGGGCTACAGGCTGGTGTTGAAATTATAATTATTAGAACTACAAGAGCCCTCAATTCATTGGTCAAACAAAGTACTAAAATGCGCAATGCTATTTACAATATCATTTAGACCTAGACTACTTGCTTGCTTCAGAAGGTGGAGTATGTGGGAACTTTAACCTAAGCAACAGTTGCTTACAAATAGATGATGCAGACAAGATCATAGAATAATCACAGATCATGAGAAAAATCACCCTTGTCCTGGTCCAAACATGGAAAGGGTGGGTACCCAGGGAGTTATTTGAAGGATGTTTTTCAACTTTTGGGAAATTCAAAACTCTTATAAGTGTTGTGGTTTTAATTCTAGGGGCCCTCACACTCCTACCTTGCCTGCTACTCCTAATTATAAGATCTGTTTCCAGTCTCATTGAGACTATGTTTGAAAGGAAAATGGCCATATATATCATGATGTTATGGAAATATAAGCCATTTAATCAGGATTATGCTCTATGATCCTCAGAGGATCTGAGCATCAAAGGGGGGAAGGTGGTAAGTGTTCTCTCAGAACAAAGAGAAGGCAAATTGGCACATTCACTGCACATGTGCAATTCTGCCATAACTCTGACATAAATATAGTAACTCTGTCCTAACTCTGTTGCAAACCTATAATACAGAATACCCAATCACAATGTATGTTAATATATAAAGGAGAGGAAGGGGCTAACATAACATGGGGCCTAACAGAGGGTATATAAGTCAATGCTCTGTTGCACTTGGGGCTCAGCCTTTGGATATGAATCTGCTGGGCCACTGTGAGAACTATAAACAATGCTTCCTGCTGAAAGCCCTGGTGTCCTATCCCTCTGTGTGAGAATCCCACAACAGATTCACCAATTGCCCACATGTTTTGTCATTGTTTTCCTTTTTCTTAAAACCATGTCTTTGTTGTTGAATTGGCATCATAGACAAAGATAAGCTTTCAGTAACAAATTGGTGATCCAGATGGGACCTGAGAGCAGCTCCCACTAATGCTTTCTTGGGCAGGTCTTACACTTTAAGCAACCCCACTTCCATGCTGAGGATGCAAGGAGACTGGCAAATTTGTTAGCCAACTGCTGGAGAGTTAGGAGATGGGTGAGTTTGCCTCAGGTTGAGCCACAGGAGATATTCTTGTGATTAAAGGGAGGGACTGAGGGACTGCCCCAGCAGCTGCTGCAACCTCTTTTGCTTCAGGAAACTCCCACCTTCTCTCACTGAACTATATGGATTGCTTCATTTTAGCCTACTTTAAGAAAAAGGAAACTGAATTCAGTATATTCACATCTTGGCTATCTGGTAACTCCCCTGATGTGCACATCAGACCCTTGATTCTACATATCTGGTTCCCCTTTGTGGGAATATCTGGTCCTGCTTTGTGAGGACATCTGTGTTGCCACTGGTATAAAAGTCAAGGTTGAGTGGGAGTTGTGAACTTGGAGGTATTTTCCCCCCACCTGGTTGGTCTCTTTTAAAGGTTTCCATCTGTTGCCCATAGTTTGGAGGATCCTTTCTGGTTGTCTGTCTCTGAATTTTTTATTTGTACCTGTAACTGGACTTTTAAGACATGGGCAATACTGCATTGATCATATAGGTAGCTTCTTGGGAAGAAAGATCTTGGCTAATAGGCCACATATAGGTGTGAGCCTATCCAAGAAAAAGGTGATGTTTGTAAATAATCTGGCCTTTGAATGGTTTTCTGAATTATTGTACATTCTTATAGTTGAAGTTCTTTTGGCAGAGTTAAAATAAATGAAATAAATTCTGTATGTACAGGTGTGTATGCAGTTGCATAATAAGGAGTTTGAACAGCCAAAAAGTAAGTAAAAGTAAAAGTTGTGTGTGGAAAATGGTATAGTGTCTGATGTGTAAGAATAGCAAGACACCAGAAGAAAAGGCTAAAAACTTAAAATCCTTTGAATTCAGTCCTGGTAGTCCTAGCATTGCTTCTCAGCCTGGACCTAGGCACCTACAAATCATCCTCCCATGGGTCCAGCAAACCCATCCTGGGATATGGAGAAAAAATATCTCAGGAAAGTTGCCTGGGCTGAAGAGAAATAGGCAAAGAGAACCTGGCCTCTGCTTTGTTTTCCAGACCCTTTTCACCTATGGTGTTTTAGGAGCCCTCTTCAAACAATGATGTGACCTTTTTCCTATCCACAACTTACTACATACTTTGTATGTAGGTACCTACATCTTGATCCTGATGATTTCTGCAGAGAGAGTCCCCTTACAGTCTCTGTATGATCAATGTGGCATTTACTGGACGGAGTGCCTTGGATATTTTTTTCAAAAGGTCTGTTGAGATTTTTGAGGGTCTCTCTTGAGAACTTGTGAGAAGCTTCTTGGCTCCCTTATCTTTTCATAACATCATGACATGCACAGCCATCACAAAAGACATGGTAATGGATTCCAGCACTGTCAGATTATAACCTTTTGGCAAGGGCACACTTCTGTGTGAAGCCCTGCCTGCTGCCCACAGAGACAAAATACAAGGGCCTCCTAGACTCTCCTTGTATGTAGGTATCTACATCTTGACGCTGATGATTTCTGCAGAGAGGGTCTCCTAACAGTCTCTGTATGAACAATGTGGCATTTATTGGATGGAGTGTCCTGGATATTTTTTTCAAAAGGTCTCTGGGTACAACTGACAGTGGGAAACATGCTTAAAGTTGATGACATTGTGAGACAGGTCAAACTCAACAATATCCTATACTCCAACTCCTTAAATGCAAACTGGAAAGAAAACAAGATTAGGGCACAATTCTTTGTATATGCCAGACTGTCTGATCCTGGGATAAAATTTGTTGTGTAAATAAAATATACAGATAACATTATCACCCAAAAAGCAACACCTTCATTTGCAAGTCCCTCCCAGGAAAATTAAAGAAAATATGCTCTGCTGGAAGTCTACTAAAAGTAAGTAAGGCCAGTTGGACCAAAGTGAATCTGAGAAAGGTGATCAATATTATCTTAAATCAGATTTTTTTATGAGGAAATAATTCGCCTTGGTGTTGGGGGAAAACCCTTAAGAGAGGGTATTAATGGGGATCCATTCTCATATAGAAAAATTTTAAAACATTAATTGGGTCAGCTTTGCCAGACACCCTAAATATATGTGACTAAAGATATATTCCATGTATGTATAAATGTCAAAATGTACTCTACTGTAATATATATCTAAAAAGAACAAAATTTTAATAAGATATGTATACATCTGAAACTAAATATGTTTGTCCCAGCCTGGTCTATGTGTTCTGTAAAGGTTTATAAAATGAAATTCATGTAGGTTCACAGACAATGTAACCAATTTGTGCTCTCTTTTATACATTACATCTGACATAAAAGGACTACACCGCCATTTGAAGAACTGGCTTTTATATGTTTGCTGTAAGTCTATTTCTTATCATTTTAACATTGTTTTCTAAATGTATAAGAGATTATGTATAAAGATATTCTTTGATTTTTGCTAGTACTGCTAACCTACACAGACTTTAAATTATCATTATCATACACTATAGAGTCTGAATTATAGTTTAAAAGTTAAACCTCATTAATGCAAGGACATTTGTGTAACTGTGATGCAAACCTATTACTGGCATCTTTGTATATTATGAACATTCATTTCTTCTAGCATAAAAGTCTTTTAAAATGTAAAGTTTAGGATAGCACTTTACCAAGCTCATGTTCTCCAAACTAAAGTTGTCTGTAGTGGTAACCTCTTTTAAACTTATATAAAAAGAGCAAATTTAATTGGGGATTTGTGTCACTGAGTGTTCTGTAACTGGATAAAGAAAGGTAGCCTGTTATCAATAAAATATGTATATAATTTATGTTAAATTTTACACTGGGTGGGAATTTAAATGTATTTTTAAAAGATAATAAGGCCAGGGCTGGGGCTGTAGCTCAGAGCATTTGCCTAGAATGCATGAGGCACTGGGTTCAATCTTCAGCACCACATTAAAAAAAGAAACACAAATAAATAAATTCTGTTTATAACTACAGTTTTTTTTAAAAAAAGATGATAAGGTGAGCATCATTTATTTAAAAGTTGACAAGTGGAACATGGGAGCATTTAGCCACTTTTTCACAAAAAGAAAATAAGGAGCTCTCTTAGTTTTGTTTGATTCATATTTCAAAAGTAATGTCATATTGTGCTTTTTTTGTCAATAGCACTGCCTTACCTGAGATAAGGCTGTGCCTCTCACCTTACTCCATATCAGTTTGTCTCCAAAGCAGGCTAGCATTAAGCTCATTTTAAGGGATGTTCAAAGGATAGATTGTTGTTATAAAAATTACTGTGACCTCAAAATAAACAGGGGATATTCTACATAACTAATTAAGGTTATATAATTGTAAACATTATGTTTATTGGTTCATAGCTATTATTCAAATTGAATATGTTTTTTCTCTTGTTAACTTCATTTTGTATTTTCCCTGTATATTTTATAATTGTCACCTATTGGTGTTTTGCAAAGGGACTGAGTTAATGTGAAACAATAAATAATCACCTACAGGACAGACATGGTATAAGACTGACTCCCAGTATTAATACTGACACTAATTAAATAAAAGAGGGAGATAAAATTATAGACATTGAAGTTAAAACCCATTATGCCCACTTTAAGCCTGGTAAAACTGGCCTTTTTGAATGTTGAAAACCAATAATGTGGATACCAGATTCAAGAAAGCAAAAGAATCAAGCAAAAATCAGCCAATATTTGACCCTTGCTGTCTAAGGATAGGACCCAGGGAATGATGGCAACCCTCTAAGTGACTTGCAACTCTGAGTCACCCAATCTCCCAAATAGGGAGATCATGGGGACCCTGGAGAACAGGAACCCAACCAGTGCACATTCTGCCAAGAGAAGAGTCATTGGGCAGGGAAATGTCCCCAATGTTTCCAAAGGAAGCCACATATGATCAGTAACACTTCGACCAATCCTGGCAGATAGCATGTCTTGTAGAAGAAAGATAAAGGAGCCAAGAAGCTTCTCACAACTTCTCAAGAGTGACCCTGAAAAATCTCAGGGGGCTCTTTGTAAGTTGTAGATAGGAACAAAGTAAATTTTGATCAACTTGGTCTTAAACACCTGGCAGAAAAGGATAATTTGAGATGTACACTTGTGTCATCCCTACAAAAAGTAAGTAAAATTGGAGGCTACAAAAGAAGGGTTCTTATATGGGAGTGCCCAATAATAACTATACTGTAGGACTGTAGTGTCACCAGTTTGTCCTCAGTTTTAGAAACAGTCTACCAATTGCTTTTGTGGTAATTGTTTACAAAAAAGTACAAAAAAGTAATGTTTTGATGTCTTATTTATTGTTGTCCTAGCATGATTCTTGCCTTATTTATTCCTTGTCTAGTAACCTGCAAACCACCACGATGGGCCTCTGGACAGCCCTGATGTTAAATACCCTTAACTGTCCATTCCCCAATCAACAGAGTACAAAGACTTTGAGCCACTTTTCTCCAACTTTGTCATCTTTCAGCAGGAAGCAGTTTGGAGATGTTGTAACCAATTTTTCCATAGAAATTGACAGTTGGGAAATGTAATAGCTGTCTACCTCATGCTTTGAATATAGCTCTTGTTTCTCTTTCAATTAGGCTTATTTTTTAAATGGACATATTTTCTTTTACTCTTCTCCCTCTCCCCATCCATAACCTGGGGTAGGGGAACAAAATTACCTTTTCCCCATCCTAGGCTAAGTTATCTGTCTTGAACATACAATCACCATAGGATCCAAGTTATTCTGACTTCAGAGATAGCACCAAAATATCTAAGAAATAGATATCTCCCAAATGAACAAGAAAATCACAAACCCCAACGTGTCATTATTCTCTTCTTTAAAACCCTCTGTTTTCCCTATCATGTTCCTTATGACAGTAGAATCAATTGCACATGTTGTATAAACATGCAATACATCTCATTCTAATTAGGACCCAAGTCTTATGGATACACATGATATTGAGTGAATATCTTGGTTCAAAACCCTCTATTATTCCTGAAGAATAGAATAACAGCCTGTGGGACTGGTGTCCCCAGTGCTTCTCCTCTGCTAACAAAACAATAAACCTTCTTTTTTCTGTTTTCAAAACCAAAACATCATTATTGGATTGGCATCAGGTAACATTGGCAACCTCTGTTCTCTCTAATGGGGAGAATTACAGCCTCTGGGACAAGAGCCTCTGTGCTTCTCCTTTGCTAGCAGAGCAATAAACCTTCTTTTTTCTTTTTCTCAAAACTTTGTCCTAGTTATTAAATTGACATCTGGGACAAGTACTGATCATTCAGTAACAAATGTGGGATTAGTTTTGACATATTTAGATAAGGACACAGTATAATTTGGTCTATTTTATTACCTGGTACATACCTTTGACCTCACATTCCCTGTCTCAATCCCTTACTCTAATGGTTTCTCTCCTATTTTCATGAGATCCAGTTTTTGCTCCTTTTGTTAACTCTAGTGTCCATATATGAGAGAAACATTTGCTCTTCACTTTCTGAGTCTGGCTTATTTCACTTATCATGATATTTTCAGTTCCATTCATTGATCAGTAAATAAGTTTATTTCATTTATATTTATGAATGAGTGAAACTCAATTATGCACTCCCCTAGTTTGGTGATGGATATGTAGGCTGGTTGCATAACATAGCTATTGTGAATTTTGGTGCTATGAACTGATATGCATGTATTGCTGTAGTATGCCGATTTTAGTTCTTTTGGATAAATACCAAGAAGTAGGATAGATAGGTCATATAGAGGTTCCATTACTAGTCTTGAAGGGACCCTCCATACTTATTTTCATAGTGGTTATACTAATTTTGCACTTCCACCAACAAATCATAAGTGTACCTTTCCCTGCTCCTCTTCTCTGGCATTTATTATTACTTATATATTTATTGAGTGCATTCTTGTATTCTGATTGAAGTGCGATGAAATCCAAATGTAATTTTGATTTGCATTTCTCTGATGGCTGGGGATACTGAACATATATTTTTCATATTTTTTAACCATTTATATTCTTTCTTTTAAGAAATTTCTGTTTACTTCATTTACCCATTTATTGATTGGGTCATTTGTTTTGTTTTGGTGTTAAGTTTCTTGTGCTCTTTATATATGCTGAATTAATATCCCTTGTCAGAATAGTAGCTAGCAATAGATTTTTCTCCCAGTCTACAGACTCTTTTCACATTATTGTTTCTTTCACTCTGAAGATTTTTAAAAATTTGTTGCCATGCCATTTATTGATTCTTACTATATTATTTACTGAAATTTAGTTGTTACTAAGACTTTTTTCACCCCTCATTTATTGGTGCCTACTCAAACCATGTAACATACTAAGCACTAAGGACTTGAGTATTGAGAGAAGTAATTTCAACTTGGACTCACAACCCAACTAAAGAGGCCCTAAAATTACTGATTTTATATGTTGAGTAAAATAACAGGTAAGTACAAAAGAGTTAACTATATTGTCTGAAGGGAGACTTGAAAAAAGAAACAGGTAATATTTGCAAAATCTTTCCTTATTTGGGGAGGGGAACAGAGTCCTCCTGTTATGCTCTTGGAGTAATAACATATTAGGTAATGCATATAATGTAACTAATGCATTACTACCCCAGCCTACAGGATTCACTTCACAACATGCGGTGAAGAGTACCATTCTTATATTCATACTACATGTTTTACTCTGAAAAAAAGTAAACCATTATATCCTTTTGTTTCCATTGTGTAAATTTGACATCAACAAAAGATGTTTTGATGAACATAAACAGAGGGAAATGATTACTGTAATCATTCAAATTAACTTATCTATCACTTCACATGTTTACTTTTCTATATTTTGAATGGACATGTGGTAAGAGCACCTGGAACCCACACTTTCTAAAAATTTCTAGTTACAACAAAGTACTATTAAGGATTCATTATATTGTACATTAGATATCTGGACTGATTCATTCTACATAAGTACAATTTAAAACTCTATAAATGACATTTTCCCTCCACCCCATTCCCACTTCTATTTTCCTTCACTTCTGTGCATTCAACTCTTTTTTAAAAAAGTAAATTTACAAGTGAGATAATGCAGTACGTTATTGTGTCTATATGGATAAATTTGTACCTTTATTTTATTTATTTATTTTTATGTGGTGTTGAAGATTGAACCCAGTACTCCATACATGCAAGGCAAGTGCTCTGCCACTGAGCCACAATCCCAGCCCTATGTGGATAATTTGATTTAGCATAATGAAGACTAGGTTTATATATGCACATATATGTACATCACAATTCCTTTGAATATTTGTTTTAGTCAGGTTTTGCATCACTGCAAACAAAGGTCTGAAAATAACAACTTAAAGGCAGAAAAATTTATTTGGACCCACAGTTTCAGAGGTTTAGTCCATAGTTGTTTAAGTCCATAGCTCCAGGCCAGAAGTGAGGTAGAATATCATGGCAGAACATCATGGGGGAGGAAAGCAGCTTAAGGCATGGAAACCAGGAAGTAGAATCAGGGACAAAATGTAAACCACAAAAGCACATCCCAGTGACCTATCTCCTCCAGCCACACACAGCCTACCTACAATAAACACCCATTTAACCATATCAGAAGTTTAATCTGCAACACCATAATTTAGTCATTTCAACTCTGAGCATTTCTGCATTGTCTGCCACATGAGATCTGGGGTATTCATCATGTCTAAATCATAAGACACTGAATCTATAAAGGGGCATTTGATTCTCTTTGGTCAGGGGGACTCATGAATGTAGAGCACCATCAACTGTCAGAGTAGGGTGGCTCAGGAGTTTGTTACCTGGCTGAAAGTTCTAAAAAGTGAGGGCTTGATATGTGCACAATCTCTGTTCATGGGAAAGTTGGAGACCTGGTTTAATCCTCACGACTGGGTGTGGTGGGGAAGGCAATGGAAGTACCCAATTGCCCATTCAGGCTCTGAGTGGTCTATTGTTTCCCTGCCTGGCTGGCACCTGTATGAAGGCTGAATTCAGTAGCCCAATCCTATGGTAGAAGGTGGGAAAGTGTATAGGAAAATCTCTTCCACAGCACAACAGGAACTTGAGAATTATTGCTTACTTACTCTGTACTAATTGTGGGGACAGGGTGTATGTGCTCTCATGCCTATGTAGAACACTGTTTTATTCTGTTGTCTGAGGGTACTCTGAAAAGTTGTTGCATTTCATAATGTGAGTTTGAAAACCAGTTCCTTAGAGTGGGAAAAGTAAAACAGAGGAGCTGTATTTGTGGTCTCATTTAGGACAAGCTGAGAGTTGGGTATTCCTTCCTGACTGTAAGGAACTGAGGTAGGGTTTGTGATGAGAATGTGTTTCTAGTTATCCTGTCCATTTATATGCAGGTATATTCTAGAATTTAGGGCTCTCTCAACTAGTTTCTAAATTTCACTGATAGGAAATTGACATATCTGTAGTTGTTTATTCATTGCATGCAAGGGAAGAAATAAATTGATGAGACTCCTATGCTTCCATCTTGCTGAGTTCACTTAAAACCTTTTTATATTCAAGGGGCCAGCCTCAAAGCTGATCTCCATGAACTGTCTCTGATAAAGACTGGAGGTAAAAAAGAAGGAGATTGTCTTGATGTCAAGATGGAGTTTGTAACCAGTCTAGATCCCACTCAAGTGACAGAAGCAGGTATTGTAATCCTTCATATTGCAAAATTATGGAGATTGATCTTCCACAATATATTAAACTTAATAATATAGTGATAACAGTACTGCTACAATAAAACAGAATTGAAATATAAAGATTGTTTGCAAGTTAGTTCAGACCCCAAATGTCTGATTTGCCTTATAAAAGCAAAGTGGGTCAAAACCATATTGAATTATAAAATATGAAAACAATTTCCAATTTTTGAGTATAATTCTCTTTAACAGGTAACAATTTTTAGGTTGTTTTACAATTTCTGTTTTTAAAAACTTATATAGTTTTTAGAACCAGTTCTTCTGAAATAAGCTGCTGTGATGATTAGATTCTAGTGCCAATCCCAACATATTTTGAGGGATTGGGGATGAATCCTTAACTTGTAAACCATCTTTGCCCTTATCAAAAATTTTGAATTCATTAATTTTGAATTCAAAATCATACACATTAAAATCATTTTCATAGTTGATTATTACATTCTCTTTTGTGTTGTATAGAATGAAGAAGGCTTCTCTTTTGCATGAATTGTTTACCATAAAATTTGTGCCTGCATCAAAATAAAATGTATGAAGAGTGTTCTGTATCACTAAGCAAGTGAGAAAACACTCTGATGTATTTTTTTTTCTGTTAAAAGACACAAATGTGTGTTGTGATAGCCTTTCAGTTTTTTAATTAGCTGACTCTCAATAATGACAGCTACAATCCTTCTCCCAATGGAGCTTTGAGTGACAGAATAATAAATAACATGGCAATAGGTAGTATAGTTTCTGTGGCTTGTGATGCAGGGAGAGTATATAGAGATCAGAGACACTCAAGGTGTGTGTGAGGAAGATGCCTGTACTTCTTGCCCAACTCTCAGACTTCTAGAGGTATAGTCTCTTACTTTTTTCTTTGGTAAACTGATCAGGAGTTGTTGTTGTTGTTGTGTAGTGCTGGGGATTAAACCCAAGGATGCTCTATCACTGAACTACATACCTGGCTCTTCTAATTTTTATGTTGAGACTTCATCTCCCTGAGCTGCTCTGGCTGAACTGGAAATTGTACTCCTTTTGCCTCATCCTTGGATTAGCTTGGATTACACATGTGTGCCACCTCTCTTGGTCTGGATCATGAAGTTATTCCATTCATAAATAAGAATATTCATTAGCACACATTGTGTAATGCATCCTCAATATTTGCAGAGAATAGTGAAGGTGAGTCAGATATGAATCCTATCCTTAAAGGACCATAAAATGAAGCAGGGAAACTCAGACAGGTAATGAAGTACTGTTTCCAGTAAGGCAGTGGACAGCATATGAGATAATAATGTCTTCCATATCATGTATTATTATTAAAAGCTTCTACCTTGAGATAACTTAGGTTAAGATTTGATGTTCAAGTACCATATGATCTCCTGTGTAGTCAATGTAAGTATGTTTTACACAAATGTTTTACAAACTGATTATGATTAGTTACACAGACTTCTGAATTTAAAAGAAACACTTGATATTTAGGGAAGAAATGACCTCTAGTTGGTCTTCTGTATGTTTTTCTTTCTTCTAAAGGCTGCACCATTCTATTAGACTATTTACAGTGGAAGATTCTTCTCTGATCACTTCTAGGACCCTTCTTAATGTGAATAAAATGCAAACCTTACAGTCATTCCTTTAAATGAATACAGTGTTAAAATTAGTAACAAAATATGTGAACATGCAGTGTAAAAAGCTATTTTAGAGCAACAGAATAAACCTCATGGAAAGGGAAAGAGATACTTAATAAAAGACCTTTATGAATTACTTTTTGATAAAATAAACAGTAATTCAACAAAGAAATGACAAAATCACTGTTGTTGCCAGGCGTGCTGGTGCATACCTGTAATCCAAGCAGCTTCTGATTCAGGAGCATTGCACATTCTATGCCAGCCTCAGTACCTTTGCAAAGACTAAGTAATTTTTTGAGACTCTGCCTCTAAATGAAATATAAAAAGGGCTGTGTATGTGGATAAGTTGTTAAATGTCCCACAGTTTAATTTCTAGTATCAAAAATAAAATAAAATAAAATAAAGGAAGATGGCAGAATAGAGGAATTTACTTTCTTAACTGTTCCCTGGTATGAAAACAAGAAAGCACACAGGCAGTTTATCAGCAAGATGGGTAAACAGAAAAAGGGGCTACATTACTGGAATTTTAAATTGGATATTCAAATTAGATTGGATAATCAGGAGGTTGGATATAATAAAATAAGGAAGAAACCCCCAGCAGCACAGCTGATGCCACAGCCATACCAGAAGCACAAGCGAGAGTGGTCTCTCCATCAGCAAAATGGAAGTATAAGTAAATTAAAGGAAACCTTAGATGTGTCCGAGTACAGAGCATTTAGATATCAAGGATATTGACCAACTAAACTGAAAGGTGCACTGCACAATATCCTTGTGCGGAACAGAAGCCAGCATCTCTTCAGGCAGCATGTCGAGGACAAAGGAAGGAACGACTTTACAGCCACAGCACAGTGGCCAGCAGGTGAGGGAGCTGATTCCTGGAAAACCTGAGTCTGGCCTGAAATATAGGTCCAGTAAACACACACTGCCCAACATAGAGTGTGATTAAGTGACCAGGAGAAAATCAAACATGGAGAGAGGTTTACACAGGGGAAAACTGGTAATGGGAAACCCAACCGGCTCTATCCTTCCCCCTCCAATTTAGCTGCTTGCAGGAATAGCCAGGAGAGATGTGTCTGGCCAAGAATATGGAAGGGCAGGGGCAGGAGAGATTGATTTTGGAGACTTAACCCAAGAACAGGAAACATGGGGTCCACAGGTGATGTAAGGGACTAAATATGGGTTCCTCCACCACACAAGTGGAAGCCATGGAAGATCCCTTGGGTTCATCATGGATCAGCAATTTCTGTGCCCTGGAAGTGCACTGATTTAAAATCCCTAGAAAAATTGGGATTTTCTCTTCAGCAAAGAGCCTGGAGCCACCTAAGCCTAAACCCTGCCTCCAGGAATTCTGCCAATGGGATTACCTCTCTCTTTACAGAAATCCTGAGGGTAGAGTATCATGCGCCAGACAACCCCACCTAAAATTGCTGAGAAAAGAAGCTGAGAATCTTTTGAACTCCAACAGAAATAATTCTTTAGCTCTTCATTGAGTTTTTTTCTTTTCTGTTTAATTGTGACCTTGATTTTGCATAGAAATTTATATTTATTCATATTTGCTTTTTTCCTCATTTATAGCATTTTTGAAGCCAGTCATTTTTCATAGGTCAGTTTTTTGAAGACTAGGGTATTTGATTAGTATATTTTAGTTTTGTTTTGTATTTTATTTTTATTTTTAAATTTTTACTTTATATATATTTTTTCTTACCTGTTTCCTTTGATTCTTTTTCTTTTTATCTGCTAACAATCAATCTCTATTATTCTCTTTTTCACTCTTCCTTTAATTTTTTACTTCTGTCTTCTGTCTGCCTCCCTCATAAATATTATAACTTATTACTTCTCTTATCTCCCTGTCCACAATTTTAAATTGGAAACCCTTTTGCAAATTTGCTGTTTTTATTGTAGGCGATAACTGATCATATCATTTCTGATTTTAGGGGTAATTAACATTCTAGACATCATACTAGGGATATTTGGCTTAATGCTATATATTGTTTTCATTGTTGCTATTATTTTTCTCTCCCTAAACAATAATGTGCTAGAAACTTTAAGGGACACTATAAGTTCATGGTGTAGAAACTCTATTGCCTCAGATCCATACTGTTAGATTGGTAGACACACAAACAACATGAAAGATCAAGGGAACAAATTACCCCAAACAAACCAAGACACTCTAATAATAGAATCCTTTGACAGCACAGTGGAAGAAATATTAGAGAAAGAGTTTAGAATGTACATAGTTAAACTGATCCACAAAGTAAAGGGCAGTATAAGGTGTGAAATCAGAGAGAAAATAGAGGAAGTGAAAGATTGCTTCAATAAAGAGAGATTCTGAAAAAACAAAAAGCAAAAATTCTCCTAATAAAGGAATCAATAAACCAAATTAGAAATTCAATTGAAAGCATCACCAACAGACTAGATCACTTTGAAGACAGAGATTTAGGGAATGAGGACAAAATATATAATCATGAAAACAAAGTCAAACATAGAAAAAACTTATTAAGAGACCAAGAACAGAACTTCCAATAAATTTAGGATAACCTAAAAGGACCAAATTCAATTTATTGGAGTAGGGCTGGGGTTTTGGCTCAGTGATAGAATGCTTGCCTTGCATGTGTGAAACCCTGGGTTTGATCCTCAGCACCACATAAAATTGAATGAATAAAATAAAGATATTGTGTCCAACTACAACTAAAAAATAAATTTAAAAAATTTATTGGAATATATGAAGGCTCAGAGATACAAACCAAAAGAATGCTCAATCTTTTCAATGAAATAATATAAAAAATTTTCAAACCTAAAGAATGAAATGGAAAATAAAATACAGGAGGCTCATAGGACCCCAAGTATACAAAATTACAACAGACCCACAATGCCTAACATACAGAATAAGGACAGAATTTTAAAGGCTGCCAGAGAAAAACAACAGGTCACATTAAGAGGGATCTCTCAATCCAGACCCTCAAAGCTGGTAGGTCTGGAATAATGTATACCAAGATCTGAAAGAAAAATGGTTGCCAACCAAGAATTCTAAACCCAAACCCAGCAAAATTAAGCTTCAGATTTGAAGATAAAATAAACATTTCTATGATAAACAAATAATTCACAACTAGAAAGCTTGCTTTACAAAATATACTCAATAAAATATTTCATGAAGAAGAAATTTTAAAAATGTGAAAATGAGCAAAGTGAGGAACTACACTAAAATCAATCAATGGAGAAACTAATTTAAATTAAAAACCATAAATAAATCAAAATGACAGGGAATAAAAATCATAGCTCAATAATAACATTGAATGTAAATGGAGTATACTACCTTCCAACCCCACCCCCACCCCCAGCACTTCCCAGCCTCATCTCAGTTTGGATCACCTGGTGTTTTTCTCATGAATACTTTTAACACTAGGTAATTTATACAAAAGTTATTGTAAGCCTGACATGCACAAGATCCATGACTTCTGTGTCTGCAGACCCCACAGGGTAGCAGCTACCCATCTTCCAATATGGGGATCCTCCAGCTGCTTCCATCTTCTCTAAAATAGACCATATATTATGCCACAAAGCAACTCTTTGCAGATACAAAAAAAATTAGAAATAATACCCTGTATTCCATCAAATACTACCCTGCATTCTAATGAAATGAAGTTAGAAATCGATGATAAAATAAAAAATAGAAACTACTACAAAAACTGGAGACTAAATAATATGGTATTGAATGAATAGTGGATAGCAGAAGACATCAGAGAGGAGATTAAAAAATTCTTAGAGGTAAATGAGAACACTGATACAACATATTGAAATCTCTGGGACACAGTACTAAGAAGGCAGTACTAAGAAGAAAGTTCATTGCATTGAGTTCAATCCTTAAAAGCATAAAAAGTCAACAAATAAATGACCTGATATTACGTCTCAAAGCCCTAGAAAAAGATGAACAAATTAACACCAAAAGTAGTAGAAGACAGGAAATAATTAAAATTAGAGCTGAAATCAATGAAATTGAAACATAAGAAACATTGAAAAAATTGACAAAGTGAAAAGTTGGTTTTTTGAAAAAAATAAAATTGATAAATCCTTAGCCATGCTAATGAATAGAAGGAGAGATAAAACTCAAATTACTATAATTTGTGATGGAAAAGGAAACACCATAAGGACACTAATAGAATAAGAAGATAACTAGAAACTATTTTGAAAATTTATACTCAAGAAAATAGAAAATCTTTAAGACATCAACATATTTCTAGAGAAATATGATCTAACCAAACTGAATCAGGAGAATATACACGAGTTTAACAGATCAGTTTCAAGCAGTGAAATAGAAGACACCATTGAAAGCCTGCCAACCAAGAAAATCCCAGGACCAGATGGATTTAGAGCTGGGTTCTACAAGACTTTCAATGAAGAACTAATACCAATACTCTTCAAATTATTTCATGAAGTAGAAAAAGAGGGAACCCTTCCAAAATCATCTATGAGGCCAGTATCACCCTGATTCCAAAACCAGACAACAATACATCAAGGAAATCAAACTTAAGATGAATATCTCTAATGAACATAGATGCAAAAATTTTCAATAAAATTCTGGTAAATTGAATACAAAAATATATTAAAAAGATAGTACAGCACAATCAAGTGGGGTTTATCCCACAGATGCAAGATTGGTTCACCATATAGAAATCAATATATGTAATTCATCACCTTAATAGATTTAAAGAGTAGAATCATATGATTATCTCAATAGGTTCAGAAAAATCACTTGACAAAAAACATCATGTTGAAAACACAAGAAAAACTAGGGATAATAGGAGTATGCCTCAACATTGGAAGATCTATGCTAAACCCAAGGCCAACATCATTCTAAGTGGAGAAAAATTAAAAGCATTCCCTCTAAAAACTGGAACAAGACAGGGATGCTAAGAATATACACACCATTCTTAAGTGATGTCATTGGGTTGTAAATAGCAACTGTTTCTCCCTTCTTATTTGAACAACATTTGCTGGTCAAACATTACTTAAAACCTAGGATTCAAAGAAAACGTGAGACAAGTGTACAACTAGAAATATGAAAAATTGTGCTCTATATGTGTAATATGAATTGTAATGCATTCTACTGTCATATATTGTAGTATTGGACAACCTAAGGCATGCACGGTCCCTAAGCCACATGCTTGTTGTTTAAACAGAGAGGGGGAGATGTTGAGAGCTACAGCTGAAAGGGGCCCCAGCAAACTTCCAGCTGCCAGCAAACTTCCAGCTGCCAGCAAACTTTCAGCTGCCAGCTGATGATTGGCTCACAGTGGCCCAAGCAATTTTCTAGCTGCCAACTGATTGGTTCCTCTGTGGTGATGCTCATTGGGCTGTTTCCCTGCCCTTTCAGACCACAGAGCTGCTCATTGGGGGACTTTTTTTGGCTCAGCCCACACGACCCAGCCAATTGGCCTCAAGAGCAGGAGGAGTTGGGGAGGTTGAGAGGCTTGTGGGAAGCCGGTAGTGGCAGTTGGGCTCTGAGGGTTTTTCCTGAGGAGCTGTGTGGTGTGGTGTGTGTGTTCTAAAAATAAAGTTGGTTTCTTTTAACAAGTGTCTCCTGAATTGTGCCCAGCCAGACTGCGGCATGCTTGCTCCACTCTGTTAGTGATACTCTCATTTGAGTTTTTAATTTGGTTTATAGTTTCCTTCATTTCTAGAATTATTGTTTGATTTTTTTAATAATCTCTATCTCCTGATAAAGATGCTTATTTGCTTCTTTTATCTGTTTATGTAATTCATTTTCAATGTGTTCTTTCATTGTTTGAATTTGCTGTCTCATATCCTCTTTAAGATTCCATTCCATCTGTCTAAGGTATTCCTTGAGTTCTTTATTTGACCATTTTTCTGATGCCTCTAGGTGCTCCTGAATATTTAGGCTGTCCTGCATTGTTTGTACTCCTTTTCTTCCTTGCTTTTTCATGCTGCTCATGTTACTTCTTGTTCTGTTTGACTGCTGAGTTACTGTTTACTCCTATAAATTTATTTGATGCTTGGGAGGAAAGGTATTAGAAGGGAAGGGAAGAAGTCACTAAAGAGAATGAGAGTAAACGGGTAGAATTCAAGGAAGGAGGAATAAGGAAATTGAAAAGAAATGAAAAGACAAAAGAAAAAAAGTAGAAAATAAAAAAAGAAAAAAAAATTTAAAAAGTAATCAAACAAATAAAAATAAAAATAAAAAAATAATTAAAAAATGAAAAATAATAAAAAAATGAAGATGAAGAAAAAACCCAAATTAAAACAAAATTTTAATAAATGCAGTCTTAGAGTTTGATTAACTTCTCTTCCAGCATGTGGCACTGAGCCCACAGGGCCAAGCTTCTCCTCTCTATATGCAGGAACCAATCACTGTGCAGCAGCTCCTCCTCCCGACTGGGCAGGTCTCCAATCCTGAGTGCCTGGTCACTTCCCCACTTTTCCTCCAGCCAGGCCCCGCTCACCGGTGACGCTCACCACAATACTGGCTACACGCCAGGTCTGCTGCACACGGGAGCCCTATTTTCTTGAAGGACTGGGTACACTCTCCCTGCTTGCCCTTCCCTCAGACCCTAAGGTTGTGGAGCTTGGGGCTGAGAACCCTCTGCGTATTTTGCTTGCCCTATGGTAGCCACGCCCCCGGGAGCTGGTGCAAGAGACCTCAGTTGTCAGCACTGGTGGGAGTGGTCACTGGGGGTTCTGTGCCGCAGGTCCCGCTCCACTCCTGATTCCCTCGGTCTGACTATCGTGCTCACAGGAGAGCTGGGAGGGGCCCTGGAGGTTTCCCCACTGTGTGGAGAAGGAAGGCTAGGGGGTTACACACCTGCCACCGCCGGTTTCAATGAAGTTATCTCCTCCGCTGCATTCTGGTGACGTCAGTTCTCTGCCATGGTGGTATCCCAAGCAAATGGCGACAGTTCCTTCCCATTGCCTGTTTTTTTTTTTCATGGTTACTTTTTTATTTGAAGGAAAAAAAAGTATGTTTAATAAATACTGTGGAAACATTGACCAAACAAACATACAAGGTGACTTCAACATTAAAAAAAAAAATGCAACGCAAGTTCTGCTTTATAGCAGTTATAACTTATTCTATTTTTACAATATTTAAATGCAGAAAGCACTTGCCAGCTATTTTGTAATACTGCCCAAAGCATAATGCTGCACCAATCAAAGCATATATTATGTTGGTAAAATATCTGTATTTCGTGGGAAATGACTGGAATGGTATTTTCTTGCAGAGACAAAACAAAGTGCTTGTAAGACACAGAACTGAGTGTTGTAATTACCTTAATCTCCTCTCCTGCCACAACTTAATGGGAGCACAGCTTCAACACTTCAAAAATGAAGCATTATATCATTGGAAGGAAAGCTTGTTTTCAACAAGCGCCAACAACAAACAGGTTCAATCAGGTTTACTCTCTGAAAGAATCTCTAAAAGGAACTGGTCAAGAAAATATCTGTAAACTGGTTTAAATGCTTATTATTTTATGTATCAACAATCAAGTTTTGAATATGGGCCCTGGCTGAATCTGGTTAAGTGAGGTTTAGCCATCACAGTATGGAAACAGCATAGTGTTGAAAGACCCCCGTTTCCCTGTCCGAGGAGAATCACACGAAACACTGGCTGCAAAAGCATGAGGTGGTTTATTGAGATACAGGCGCCTGTGGGTGCCCAGCAGAACCTCAGCCGGAGCTTTGGTGAGCTGGCACACCGGGCTTGGGGATACAGAGATATTTATAGGGTAAAGGGGCAGTTTTCGCGCACGGTAAGCAATAGGTTTCTCATTAGTTAATTCTAAACTCAGCATATAGGCTACCTAAAGGGCAAAGTTGTTTTTCACTTTATGTTACTGGAAAAACCACATAAAAGCTACATGTTTGCACTCTGGTCCTCTTGTTCCTGCTTATTCAGGCATGCCTTGGGACCTGGTTTACACCTAACTGATTATCTGAAAAACACCTCTAGTGCCTGTGTAGGTTTGTGACATGCCTTGGTGGTTTTGCAACTAGGCCTGACGTTGTTGGGCTGGGGTCTTTCAGTATTACGTCAGGACTGACATATAATTTTCTACTAGGGATTCTCTAAAGCTTGGGTAAGTGGGTCCTTCTCAAACTGAGGTTCATTTTGGGTCCTTCTCAAACTGAGGTTCATTCAAAGAAAGTGAAAGAAAATGCACATCATTAGAGGCTGCCCAATTTTGGAGCTTCATCCCCAAATTGTCCTTTTGCTTTGTATATTTGGTAACTTGTTCCAGACAGCTTTACTCACAAACTGTGCTTTCTGTTACTATTCCTTCATTATCTCTCCTGGTGAAAATAGTACCTATACTTCCCCCTTGGATCATTCTATGACATCAAACCAAGACATCTTTTATTTGACTTTGCATTTTTATCAAAGTTGGCAAAAAACAAAACAAAACCAAAAAAAATCACACACCCTCTTTTCTAAATAGCACACAAAAATATTACATTGAGCAATTTACCACTTGTTAATGACAATTGTGACCAATGCAACGGGTGGGTTCTGACTGGCTCTCCCAAGCCCCAGCTCAATCCTGTGGCCACTGCCTATTAAGGCTCGGTTGGTATTAACCTCGGCAGGTTCAGAAGGGCCGACCAGTTGTTTCAGCGGGATCGTTTAGTGCTGAGTCACAGCAGTTTGTTTGCGAGACGCAGGTGAACAGGAGCTTGAATTCAGCTGATCCGGGCTTGGTGTGTGTTCTGAGAGGCACAGACTGTTCGCCACAGATTCACGTCATCTCAGCATTGCCTAGTGATCCTAAGCAAACAGCATTTCAACGGTTTAAGACTCCCTATGCACGCACAGCTGAAGAGGTCAGAGACTTGATCTCTCCGTGCCCGCCGCCATATTGCACCTCCATATGAACTTTCTTTAACATTATTTTTCTAGTTCTGTGAAAAATATAATTTTATTTTGATGATGGTTCTCATTCTGTAGACCTCTTGTGGTAACATGTGCATTTTAGTGATGTTAATTTTGCTTATTCATATACTTTGAAGGTCTTTCCATCTTCTCATGTCTTCTGTTTCTCTTTTCAAGGTTCTGTAATTTTCCTTGTAGAGGACTTTCATCTGCTTGGTTAAATTTATTTCTAGAGTTTTTTTTTACTTTGTTTTTTTTATTATATTGTTGTTGTTGAGCATATAGTGAGTGGAAATATTTTCCTGATTTCTTTCTCAGTGGTCATTATTGGTATATAGAAAAACTATTAATATTTATATGTTGATTTTGTATCCTGATACTTTGCTGAATGTGTTTATGATCTCTATCAGTATTCTGGGAGAATTCTTAGAGTCTTCAAATACAACCTTATATCATCTGCAAATTGGGATAATTGGAATTCTTCTTTTGCTATTTGTATCCCTTTTATTTATTTTATTTCCTAATTTCCTTGGCTGAATTATCAATTACTACATTGAACAGAAGTAGAGAGGAGGTACAATTCTCCCTTGTTGCTGATTTTAGGTGAATATATTTTGCATTTTTCTTCATCAAATATGGTTTTTGGCTTTTAGTTTGGTATATACAGACTTTATATATTTGAGGTAAGTGCCTTCTAGATGAGGAAATATATTTGAAATAAACTCAGACAAGTCTTCAGGTGACAGACTTCATATGACTACTCTGAGAAGTAGAGACCCCCATGAGTGTTAGACTAATGGAACTTGTTTCTAATATTCTGACTTGCCCTTTCCACTGGAATAAAAAATAAAGACCATACTGATGTCATGAAATAATATTGTAATGGTTTAGCCTTTGGGAAAACACCCAATGTTATGTTTCAATAATAATAACCAAGAAAAATTAGAAACCGATGTCCTCCCTATCCTCCATGCCTCGAATGAGGACTAAAGAGCAATATAGACTTTATAAAAATGTGTTCATGACAGCACACTAATACTTGTGTAAGCAATTTCCATTGTATGCAATGCAAAAAAATCTAATATTTTGATGCAAAATTCTTAATTTAATTTTTACTGAAAAATATGTGGATATCCTTTATAAAAATTTACAAAATATGGAAGAATAAAGTAAAAATTATCCACAACTCCACCATGCCAAAATGAATAATATGTTGTATGGCTATCCATTCTCTTTAAAGTTCTTCTTATCTCTTCAATTATATACATATCTCAAACATCTCATTGTACCCATAAATATATGCAATTATTATTTAATAATCAATTTATAAAAGAAATGAAAAATTTGACAAGTCATCAACAACCTTGGAATAACACAGTTAGGGAAATTATTCAACATCTAACAAAAATATTTCTATTTTTATATGAAAATACTTATTGAAAACATTGAAGTGAAAATTTAAGTTGTTATGAACATAAAAGTACAAATGGAGGAAAATTAAGATTGAAAATTAACTCCCAAGAAATTCAAATTCCAAAGTGATAGGCACATTATCAACAGTATAAACATTTATCAAATGAGTAAATGTAATTTTTGTGACTGAAGATATTCCATTCACATCATTCATAATGGTGCAGTGAAATATGCACTTTTATATATTCACTTGCTGAGATTTTTGTAATTTTTTAGATTTTGTATCTTCTCAATTAGCAACATGAAAATTTCATGTAATATAAATGATTCCTTTATGTTTTAAAGCAACTTGTGAAAATACAGAGCCATATATATGTTATAATGCATATATTTTTATAGACATTGGTCAACATAAGAATGTGACAGTCCTCCATATATTTTTACTTCATATTTGATCTCTTAACATTTGCAAACTGGATTACAAACTACACTTTGGAAAAGAGTAAAGAGTATAACATAACATCCTCAATGGTGAATAAATCATGATATACAATAATTTGCAAATAGTGTGTGAAGCTCAGTTTTTAAATTTCTCCTTGGCAATTCAGTGTTTTCAGGCACAATCACCATCTCTGATATGGGGCATGTTAGGACTTTAACCAAATATATAATTCATGATGAAATATAAGTTCCAACTTCAGAAAATTGTGTCTGTTTTGCACATGACATGCATCACTTGGACAGATGTCCACTCACAGACAAAAGAGCCAGCAGGTGCCTGTGATCCCCTGAGCTCTGGATCACACATGCAGAGACTGCATTGGACTGGAGAGTACTTAAATGTCTATCATTTCTCTATTGTGACAAAGAGACCTCCACCTCCCTAGTGTGCTCCCAATTTATGAAGGAAATATGAGAGTTGCATTTAACATAATAGGAAATAGATGACATAACATCAACCACCAGTGTGTGTTTAGATGACACTGTTTATAGTACTCTAATGTCAGCTGCCCAGAATCTATACATTCTCAGACCTTCCTGCATCCCCTGTGTTCAGTGCAAACCTAAGTAAAAAATCTCTTCCAAGAATATGGGGAGGACTGCTTATGTAGGTATTTGAACCAACTCTCAGGTGGAGAGACTGCCATCAATCCTAGCTCCAACTTCTGTTTTAGCAACCCAGAGGAGTCCTTAGTATGATTGGGCAATTCTCCTTGTCTCAGTAAGGTCTTTCATAGCTTTTCCTACTTCAATGTGTCCCCAAAGCCATTTCACAGCTTACATACAAAACAAAAACAATCCTTTGCACTCTTCTGATTGTTCAGGGGTAAAATCTCCCACAGAAATGGAGAGAGGAAGGAGGAGATGGGCATCAGGTAGTATCCTGACCTTAGAGCTGTTGTAGTGGAGCTCTTCAGGACTCATCAAGCACATGTCCTCAGGAAGCACAACCCTCTGCCAATCTGATGGCATGAACCTGACCATTTTCTGAGAGAGAGAGAGAGAGAGAGAATTTTTAATATTTATTTTTCAGTTTTCGGTGGACACAACATCTTTATTTTATTTTTATGTGGTGCTGAGGATTCAACCCAGCGCCATGCGCATGCCAGGCGATCATGTTACTGCTTGAGCCACATCCCCAGCCCCATGAACCTGACCATTTTCTAATTACTTGCTCACAGAAAATCTAAATCTAGAATTCACTCTTGCCCATTTGTTGAGAATTTTGAAGGGCATTACACTAAAAACTAGAATGAAGAATAAAAAAACTCAGTAAAGTTTGGTAATGATAATACCCTTGCTGAGAAAGAACAAAATGACAAAATGTAAACTATTGTCAAGAGAATATACTCCATCATATAAAAAATTGAAAACCAAATGTCTATTCAAGTTACTCTTTAGAGAAAGAGAGAGATTGAAAAACCTCTGTTTCCCACACAGTGTATTTCCTTGAAAGATGCCCAGTTTTATGGAAACTATATGAGCCTGGGCAGTACAATATCTTAACTTAGTGAAAACGAAACAGACTTATTCATTAGGGCCCCCTTTCTTCTCCTTAACTTCCATATGCAATTTCCCACACTAAATTTTGAGTAATATAAAAAGAGTAAAAGAAAACTGAAACCATACACATGACCTTATGTACATGTAAAAAAAAGTGTTTATATTCCACTATCTACATCAACATAACTTTACTAATATAGGATTCTCTTTCCTAGGAGAATAAAGTTGCGAAATCTTCATGGTTTATTTCACCATCAGCAAGAAAATGCCAATTCTGCCACAACTTAGTGTCAAATGACATTTTTTCATCCCTACATTCCTTGAAATTCATGTCTCTGGAATCATGCCTTTAATACAGACAGACATATCACATGTTACCACTCAAAAGTGGAAGCATAGAAAGCTGACCTCATAGAAGTAGAGAGTAGAACCGATGTCAACAGAGACTTCAAGGAGAAGAAGGGAAGGAAATAGACCAGTGGATGTGAATCAGGTACCAAAATATAGTTAGATAGGCGGGCAAGCACTAGTATACTATAAAAGAGCAGGGTGGCTACATTAAACTATTGGTTGTGTATTTCAGAATAAGAAGCAGAAATGATTTGGAATATTCTAACTAGAAGAAAAGATAAATGTTTGAGGTGAAGGAAATGCTATTTGCACTGGTTGTTGATTAAACATGGTATACATATTTATTGAAATCACAAACTATACCCAATATAGTCAACTAGTAGGAGTAAATTAAATATAAAAAATTTAAAAAATCAGAGCTTTGCCGTGTCCACCAACCCTAAAACATGACATCACAATTTCTTTCTGATTCTAATCCCCATCACCTATCTTCAATGATTTCCTCAGACACTAGACTTCAAAATCTGAATAAATGTATCTTAGGCCTTTTCATCCTTTAGATGTTAGTTTCTCTATTAAAGTACTACACTTCATTATAGCATTAAGCAAAATATTAGCATTATTGTATGCACTTTTAATTGGGCTGATATTTGGTGATCTTCTGTATTCTGATGAGCAGAGTTATGCTTAAGTATATCATATGACAGTTACCTTAGCTTCGATCTCAGATCAATATCTAAGGATGTATCTGAGACAGATGAACAACAACAGGCATAGTCAGGGAATCTGTTACATGTCCATATATTTAAATATATACAATGTGGCCCCCAAAATAAATACATCTCAATGCAATGATTGCATATTGTCTATTCAAAACACATACAAAATTAAGATTACAGTGGTGTATTAAATTCCTTAATAAATATTGCTTTCACTTTGGGTCTTTCCAAAAAATATCTTTCCCTAAATATAGACTATTCTGAATGTGAGTTCCAACAGAAGGACAAAGCAGGTATGAGGGATTGCTGAAGGATCTCATTGTGCAAGACAGGATGTTTCTGTTGAGGCAGGAAATGTCCAGCCCCCATTTCAGACAGCCAATTAATTCAGTGTGCATGCACTTTGTCTTGCCTCAGTTACTGTATATGTGCCCTGCCCTCTGCTGTCTGTGCCCCTAGCAGGGCTCAAACAGGTTGCACTTTTTGTCTTTCCTTCCTTCTTTGGCAGACCTGATCCTTTCTTGCTAGATGTCAGCAGATAGGTCCTTAGATCAGCCCTATAAGGAATCCCAGTGTTTTGAACTGTGAGGAGGTACCACCAGTGGTGCTTCCAGCAGGTGGGACTCAGGGATCCCTGGATCTGGAGGTTATTGTCCTTCTTTCAAGATGCGTGCTTGATTACGGAGAGGCTAGGAAGAGGGAGTAAAGCAGCCAGAAGCAAGGATGGCTGTCTTTATAGATGGGGTGAGTGTTGGGGGTGGTGATGGAGTTATCAGAATCCTGGAGTTGTTTTTTGGGCCCATAAAGTAAGCATGGAAATTCAGGCAGGTAATGGAGTAGGTTTTTACTAAGGCAGTGGACTGCATATGAGATAATCATGTCATCCATATCATGTATTAAAAAATTCTGCCTTGAGGTAATAGTGTATAAGATTTGAAGTTCAAACACTATATGACATCATGTACAGTCAACATAAGTACATTTTACACATAAGTACATTTTACAAACTAATGGACATTAGTTACAAGGGCTTCTGAACTTAATGAAACACTTCATATTTAGGGAAGAAATTACCAAGACTTAGGGTTCAGAATGTTTTTTATCTATAATGCTAAACCATTCTATTAGACTCTTTGCATTGGAAGATCATTTTCTGATCACTTCCAGGACCTTCTACCATGACTAAAATGAAATCCTAGGAATCTCATTCATTTAAATGAATATAACGTTAAAATCGATAACAACATATGTGTACATGTAGCGTAAAAAGTTATACCTAAGGGAAAAGGAAAGAAGTACTTAATAAAAGGTCTGTACAAATTACTTTTCTGTAATGCAACTGATAAATGACAAAATTGCTGTTTGACAATATAACTATTGAATCAAGTACTCAATTCAGATTAGATGACAATAAAGAAAATGGAATAATCCCCCAAATGGGAAATAATAACAGGCATTAAATATATTGTATAATTGAAAGGGAACACACTTTGAAATCTAATAGTGTCAAAGTATGAATGAAATTTTTGATGATGGAGGAAAATATGCATTACATGTTATATCCCAATGGAAAATTAATCTAAACACAATAAATATTATGGAAGAATTTCTGAACTTTGGCAATTGTCCCTTGTAAGCACATTTTAGATGCAAAGGTTTGGGGTTACCAAGTATCTTACTCCCCCCCCCCTCCTCCTTCATTTATTCTTTTTACATCCTTATTTATAGACCTGTATATTCATTCGTTTATTTTTCACTCTACAATAAGACAGTATATCTCTTCTCCTTTTGATGTTTAAAATGATAGTAATGGCTGAAAATTAGCACGGATAAACTATTTTGCAAAGGAAATGCTTTCAAGTGTAAAAGGAGGTGAAAACTGAGGAATCATGTTTACCCTACCTAGAAAACATTTGGAGGGGCTGGGGTTGTGGCTCAGTGGTAGAGCACTTGCACAGCATGCATAAGGCACTGGATTCGATTCTCAGCACCACATACAAATAAATAAAATAAAGGTCCATCAATAACTAAAAAAATATTTTAAAAACAACAAAAGAAACACTTGGAGGTGAACTAGCAGAAAAAAACCTATTTTCCACAGTAGAGAAAGACAAATGCAATGCTGAATTTCTCTTTCACATCACTTTTGCAGATGCAAATGTGGCAGTAACTGTTTTAGCTACCATATATTCAAATTATTATTTCCAGGCACAATACTTCAGCCACATCTTTTTTAGTGATTCATTTTGTTTCATGGATTTTTAAATGTATTTCATAGAATTTTTAGCAAAGATGTCTAAAATTTGGCTCTTGATTTTTGAGGACAAGTTCATTTCATTTAATGTGGATAGTACTCAGTCCCTTAATTTCCTGTACCAATGAAAATATGATGTGTTGTAATAACAGCGATAATGTAGATAATGTATGTGCATGGGAGTCTTTCTTCAAAGTCTCCCCAGAGGCCTAACTGCATATAAGCAAAACAGTGACACTTTGATTACTGAATTTTATAGAACCAAAGCTCTGATGTTGTTTCTATGCTTTTAATATGATGTAAATAAAGTTCCAACAGGTGCAGTGGTGCATGCCTATAATCCCAGTAGGAGGACTGAGAGTTCAAAGCCAGCCTCAGTAACAGTGAGGTGCTAGGCAACTCAGCGAGATCCTGTCTCTAAATAAAATAAAAATAGGGCTGGGATGTGGCTCAGTGGTTGAGTGCCCCTGAGTTCAATCCCTGGTACCCCCCCCCAAAAAAATAAAAAATAAAAAAAAATAAAATTCTTCTGATTAATGATTCTAACTGCTATTTTTATATTCCAGGTGAAGGGCAACAGGATGTACAAATGAAGACAAGCTGAAACCAGTCAGGCCATTGTCATATTGAATATTGGACTTCAAATTCTTTCAATAAACTTTTACAGATTTCTCCAGTGATGTCTTCTGTATTTTTTGTAAATATTTTCCCTAGGTATTTAATATTATTGAAAATTGTGTCATGTTTGGAATTTTGTATTTCAAGGTGAATATGTAAAAGCTGTTATGTACAAATATAGATATAGATAGATAGTTTTTCTATCCAGCAATGCTGCTAAACATATTTATTCCATATTTGTCTCTTGGTACTTTGGAATTTCAAAATACACAATCATATCATCATTGAATAATAATAGCTTGCTTCTGCTATTGGAAGCATCATATTATTTTTCTTTTTCATAGATTATAATAATGGACAGGCACAACCAGTTCCATGGAAACACTACTATCATATATGCCTTGAGGAATAAAACTTATTTCCTATTCTCTGAAACTAAAGTCTCTGTAAGGCTTTGATAATTTTGAGCTAGATTTTCTGACGTATGGCTCTTTTTCAGTTATGTTATTTCATCATTGGACCCCACTTAAAAGACAAAGACAGAAGAAGTAGCTCCAGTCCTCCATGACTTCAGACTCTTTAAGGCACTTATCTTCCCTGCCAGACAACTATTATGGAGCTGTCCCTCTCAAAACTACCTGCTTCCTTTTCTATGCTGATAATAAACTTTTATGCAAGGAATGTTAAAAATCACAACTCCATCAACTTGCCTAGATAATTCTGATCTCTGCTGTATGGTCATGAATGAGCAGTCCAACCCTAGACCTGCATGTTGCTAATGACAATAGCTCCATTTATTATTGACTTTTTAAAAATAAAACAGTTTTAATAAGAACCTTACACTAATTGTGTATTATTTGGGGGCTAAATTTCAGTGTGACAATTTCATTGCTTATGAAATATTTTTTATCTTCAAGCAATGTAAAAATTGATTCCAGTATAAAACAGACTTGGAGTTCCAAGCTCAAAGCCTTTGAATTTTTCAAAGCAAGTACTTCTAAAAGAGTTTACTACTGAGTTTTTGTTGTATTTATTGATACAGTAATAACCTGACGCGTTCATAAAATATTGATGGCTGTATGCTGCCAATTATGTGAGAAAACCCTAGGCAATATAGCTTGATGAAAGTACCAGGAATAGCAAACTCTAAAGGCATTAGATATTCTAGCACTTCGGTTTATTAGTTTTTGTATTTTACTTGGTGCATTGTAATTATATATAACAGTGGTATTCATTGTTACATATTGGTACATGTACATGTTATAACAATATAATTTTGTCAACATATTTCCCCTACCCCTTCCCTCTCCTCTCCTCATACTCCCTTTCCTCAACTGTACTAGTCTCCCTTCAGTATTCATCAAATCCCCCATACTCAATTTCTTTCCCTTTATTCTCTCCAGTTTTCATTCATGAGAGAAAACACAACCTCAATTTCCTGAGTTTGGCCCTTCACCTGGAATATAAAAATAGCAGTTAGAATCATTAATCAGAAGAATTTTATTTTTTTTTATTTTTGGCTCACTTATTTAACTTAACAAAAAAGGCTCTCAGGTTCCATCAATTTTTCAGAACATGACATAAATTCATTCTTACTTAAGGCTGAATGAAACTCCACTGTATATATATACCACATTTTTTCTACATTCATGTGTTTTGGACACCTAAGCTAATTCCATATGTTTTTTTTTAATTTTAATTTTCTTTTTTTCCTTTTTTTTAAAAAAATAAGGTTTTTTTTTGGTTCTTGTTATACACTATAGCTGGCAAATATTTCCTCCCACTACAGTAAATGTATTTTGACATATTTTACATATATAGAGTATAACTTCCCATTCTTGTAGTTTTACCTGATGTGGAATTTTATTGGTCATATATTCATATATGCACATAGGAAAGCAATATTTCCTATTCACATTCCCCCTCCCTTCTCTTAATTCCCCTTTGTCTAAGCCAAGTTGTTCTATTCTTCCCTTTTTGTGAGTTAGCCCTTCAACAAAAATGGACACATAAAGAATATGTGGTATATATACACAATGGAATACTACTCAGACATAAAGAGAAATGAAATAATAACACTTGCCAGTAAATGGATGGAACTGGAGACTATCATGCTAGTTGAATTAAGCCAATCTCGAAAAAACAAAAGGCCAAATGTTCTCTCTGATATACAGATGATCCCATAACTTAGCTATAGTGACTAGTACTACAATAAGCAGCATGCATGTGTGTCTAAATTATGCTGTCTTTAATTCTTTTGCTTAAACACTGAGGAGCACCATAAGTAGATCATATTTCCTTTTTTTAATTTTATGAGGAACCTTCATACTAATATCCATGGTGGCTGTGCTAATTTACATTTCCACCAACAATTGTATATTGTTTCCTCTTCCCCTGTGTCCTCACCCTCATTTATCATTATTTCTATTCTTGATAATTGCTATCCTGACTGGGGTGTGATAAATCTCAGTGTAGTTTGATTTGCATTTCCCTGATGGCTAAAGGTCCTCAAACATTTTTTTTTCATATAATCATTGGCTATTTGTACTTTTGAGAAGCATCTGTATACTTCATTTGTCCTTATATTGAATGAATCAATTTTGGGGGCTTTGGTTTTTTTGAGTTCTTTATATATTTTGGATGCTACTGCACTGTCAGAAAGGTAGCTGGCAAATATTTCCTCCCACCCTGTAGGTTCTCTCTTCATGCACTTAATTATTTCCTTTAATGTGCAGATGCTTTTTAATTTGATATCACTCCTTTTATTTATTCTTGATATAACTCCCTGTGCTAAACAAGTCCTTTTCAGGAAGTTGCTGCCTTTGCCTATATGTTGTGTTTTCCTCTAGCAGTTACACAGTTTCTGTGTGTATACCTAGGCCTTTAATCCACTTTGTGTTAACTTTTGTTCAGGGTGATGTATAAGCATCTAGTTTCATTCTTTTACAAATGGGTATCCAGTTTCCCTCGTGCCATTTATTGAAGAGATTATGTTTTCTCCAGCAGATGGTTTTGGTACCTTTATCAAGAATCAGAAGACTATCTATATATGGGTTTGTTTTTGTGTTGTCTATTCTATTCCATTGATCTACATGCTTGTTTTTACAAGCTGTTTTTGTTACCATGGCTCAGTAGTATAATTTGAAATTAGGTATATTAATGCCTCTAGTTGTGGGCAGCCAGTCTGAATGATTTTGCATTCTTCTTCCCTGAGCAGAGGGGCTCTGACTGTTACTCTGTCTTGTAGTGATCTGGACATTGCCCTGATCCCAGAAGTTCAAGGACAGGTCTTCAGATGTAGGTGCATTGCCCCATGGATTGAGCTATACTCACCTGTTTCTTTGTGATATTACCCCTTTGCCCTGTTTGGGATAGAATGTTCCATGGAAACATCCCTTGTGTGTCCCTTTCTCTTGCTCTGCCTTTGGGTGTGGCCTTCCTAGATATCAGTCAACCTGCTGACAGCAGACCTCAAGAGGCTAGACTCAACCCCCTGAAACCTGACCCCTTGCCTCATTTGGCTCCTCCTCAATAAAAGAGTTCAGCAGGAGCTCCCCCCCACCCTGGACCCTTAAGGCCAGAGGAGCCATCACAAGATCACCAAAGAAAAATATATCTCTGTCTCTTGTGTGGTTATTTTGTGCAGCCCAGTTCCCCTGGAGTGACCCTAAGTGTTGTCCCGAGGAATTCGACATTTAGTATTACTTTTTTGTTCAGGATTGTTTTGGCCATTCTCTGTCTTTCGTTTTTCCATATTAAATCTTTTTAAGATTATTTTTCGAGGGCTAGGTGCAGTGACACATACCTGTAATCTCAGCAGCTCAGGAAGCTGAGGCAGGAGGATCACAAGTTCAAAGCCAGCCTCAGCAACTTAGTGAGGCCCTAGGCGACTCAGTGACACCCTGTCTCCAAATAAAATACAACAATGGGGTGGGGGTGGGGCTGGGGATGTGGCTCAGTGGTTAAGTGCCTCTGGGTTCAATTCCTGGTATAATAAAAAAGATTATTTTTCTAGTTCAGTGAAAAATATAATTATTTTTAATGGAGGCTGTACTGAATCTCTGTAGATCTCTTTGGGTAATATGTATATTTTAATGATGATAATTCTGCCTACTCATGTACATGGCAATTATTTTCATCGCCTAATGTCTTCTCTTTCTTTTTTCAGTGTCTATAATTGTCCTTGCAGAGGTCTTTCACCTCCTTGGTTAGATTAATTTTCAGTGTTTTTTTTTTTTTTGGTGTTAAGCATATTGTGAATGGAATTATTTTTTTCATGGTTTCCTTCTCAGTGGGTTCATTATTGTTGTATAGAAAAGCTGTTGATATTTGTATGTTGATTTTGTATCCTGCTATCTTGCTGAATGTGTTTATGAGCTCTATCAGTATTCTGGTGGAGCTCTTAGGATCTTCAAAGTGCAGCCTCATATCATCTACAAATTGGGATAATTTGTCTTCTTCTTTTCTTCTTTGCATCCCCTTTATTTTCTTGCTTAATTCCCTTGGCTGAAATTTCAATTACTACATTGAATAGTCATGGAGGGAGGTGCATCCTTCCTTTGTTTCTGTTTATAGATGAATATCTTTGTATTTTATCTCTAGGTTCCTCATCATTGTTTTTGTGAAGGGCTACTGGATTTTGTCAAACACTTTTTTGCACATAAAGAGATGATCATGTGATTTTCTCTTTCTCTGGTGTATTACACTTAATTTGTCTACATTGAACCATCCTGAAATTCCTGGAATGAAACCATCTCAATTATGCTGTTTGATATTTTAATGTAATATTGCATTTTGCTCACAAGTATATTATTAAGGATTTTTCATATGTGCTCATCAAGAATATTGGTCTTTCTTTCATTGATTACTCCCTGTTTGGTTTTAGTTTCAAGGTGATTATGGTTTCATGAAAAGGGTTTGGAAATGTTCTTTCCCTTTCTATGTCATGGAATAATTTCAGAGTATCAGGTTTAGTTCTTTATTAAAAGTCTTATATGATTCAGCTGTGAGTAAACACATCAGGGCCTGTGCTTTTATTTGTTTTCAGGTTTTTTTTTTATTACTGCTTCAGTCACATTGCTTGTTATAGGTCTGTTAAGGTTTTCTATACCCTCCTGGTTCAACTTTTGAAAGTCATATATGTCTAGAAAATTCTCCATTTTTCTCAGTTTCCCACTTGATAGGAATATAAGTTTTCAGTGGTGTCTTTTTTAATTTCCCAATTTTCCTAACTGTATTACTTTGGGTCTTCTCTTCCTTTTTTTTTTTTGGCTACAAGTTTTTCAGTCTTATTTATCTTTACAATAAGCCAATTCTTGTTTCATTGATCTTCTGTGTTATTCTTTAGTTTATTAAGTTTAGCTTTGATCTTAATTACTTCTTTCCTTCAACTGGTTTAGGGATTTGTCTGTGTATGTCTTTCTAGGACCTTGAGATACATCATTAGGTTATTTACGTAAGCTATTTCTGATTTTTGGAAGGCACTCATACCTACAAATTTCCCTCTTAGAAGAGCCTTCACTGTATCCCACTGATTCTGGTATGTTGTGTTTCTATTTTAGTTTGATTATGAGATTTATTAAATTTATTTCCTGATTGCTTCAATCATTAAAAAGTGTATTTTCAAATTCTATTTGTGGAGCTGTGGTTGTGGCTCAACAGTAGAGTTCTTGCCTTGTATGCATGAGCCCCTGGGTTCGATCCTCAGCACCATATAAAAATAAATAAATAAAAGTGAAGATATTAAAAAACTCTATTTGTATAATTTCTCTACCTTTTCTTGCTGTTGATTTCTAATTTCACTCTATTATGATCTGATACCATGCAAACAAATTATATGAACTTTTTGTATTTGCTAAAAGTACTTTGTAGTATAAAAAATGAACTACTGTGGTATACATTCCATGAGCAGTTGAAAAATAAGTGTGCACAGTTGTTGGATGAAATATTCTGTACATGTCAGTTAAGTCCATTTGGTTTATGTATAGTTTAAGTCAGTAATAAGTACCTTTGTTGATTTTGATTTTTTTGTCTGAATGGCCTATGTATTTATGAGGGTTGTATTAAATCATCCATTATTATTGTATTGGGATCTGTCTGTCTCTTTATGTTGAGGAGCGCTGTTTTTATGAAGTTTAGTGTACTTATATTCAGGGAAAATATTTAAAATGCTTATATATTCTTTGCAGGTGTTTCCCATGACCTGTGTATGGTGACCTTTTTGTGTCTTCTGAGTAATTTTGGCTTAATGTCTTCTTTGTTGGATATGACCATAGCTACTTCTGGTTGTTATGGGATTCCAACTGCATGGAATGTCATTTTCCATCTTACACTTTCATTCTGTGATTGTCTTTGCTGGTCAGGTGTGTTTCTTATAGATATCATATCGCTAAGTCTTGTTTTTTAATCAATCCTTTAGTCTACATCTTTTAATTGGATAATTAATATCATTTCCATTCTGTGCTATTATAGAGAGTTGTGTATTACTTCCTGTCATTTTTTTCAAACATTTGATTCATTACTAATTCTTGATTGCTTATCCATTTTTTAATGATATTTATTCTTTCCCATGCCATCTTAGTTGTTTTTAATCTTCTTTTGTGTGCATGGTTCAAAGACCTTCTACAATGTTGGTTGGCTTTGTGGTCAAGAATTCCTTTAGTTTATGTTTATATGGATGATTTTAATTTTTTTCAATTATTAAACTTAGCTTTGCTGTATATAGTAACAATGTTTGGGATTTATTTCCTTTCTTGACTTGAAATACATTATTCCATGTCCTCCTGATCTTAGTTTATCCTGAGAAATCTGTTATTATTCTGATGTGTCTTGCCTTTATAAGTGATTTGGTGTTGTTAAGTAGCTAGCCAACCATGAATGGGTGACCAGGGAAAAGACAATGGAAAGTGCCTAAACCTCAGAAAGCCTTTCTGAGAATTAAATATCTCAAAGATGTGGGCTTGGAATATCATAACTTCTCCAAGACATAATTATATCCCCTTAAGAAAAAAATATTATTTTAAGATCATGTCACCCTACCAGAGGGCCTAGACCTTCCCTTGTCACAAAAACTATTACAGACTCCATCACCCTGGTAATTAAAACATCAAGACCCTCACAAAGAATGCTTCCTGAGGGTTATTCAAAAAATAATAAACTCATTAAGGGGGAGCAGGAAATTGAGTCAAAATGGGGACACAATTTCCATAAAATCTTCAACTCTGTAAACACTACACCATCCCCTCTTGGAGTCAATCCCTCTTGTTCTCTGCTGTCAGTCAGAAGTCAAAGGGTAGACCTGGGTATGACTTCCTGGAAGTTTCTCTGGGACCCCCAATAAATCTGGAGAGTAAGAGGAGCATGCCATTCTTTTCTTCTCTGAGAGGACCTACTCCATCCCTTAAGAGTATTCCTGTTTCTCTTTCTTATCCTTTCTAATAAATTCATGCCTGTTACTCAAAGCAACATGTCAGAAATTATTCTTACATGATAGAAAGGATTGGAGCATGAAGGTTGTGTCTCTAAACTGCCTCAGTTTCATGGCAGTCCCCAGCCCTGTAACAGTTTTTCAGTCTTAAAGCTTTTCAAATCTCTTCTTTTTCTGAATCTTTGGTATTTTAATTATAATGGATCACAGAGAGGTTCTTTTCTGGTCATGCCCATTTAGAGTTCTAAATGAACCCAGTTTCTTCATGTCCAACTCATTCCCAAGCTTAGTTTTTCTGTCAGCCTTTTTTGCCACTGTGACTAAATGACCCAACCAGAACAACTGTAGAGGAGAAAAGGTTTATTCAGGGGCTCATGGTTTCAGAGGTCTCCATCCATAGATAGCAGGCTCCATTCCTTGGGGCTTGAGGTGAGGCTGAATATCATGGCAGAAGAGCGTGGCAGAGGGAAGCAGCTCAGATGGTGATCAGGAAGTAGAAAGAGAGACTCCACTCTTCCAGATACAAGATATATACCCCATAGTCACGCCCCAGATGAACCTTCCTCCAGCTACCCCCCCCCACTTGCCTCCAGTTACCACTCAGTTAATCCCATCAGGGATTTATTAAATTATTATGTTAAGGCTATAACCCAATCATATCTCCTCCAAATCTTATTGAATTGTCTCACACATGAGCCTTTGAGGGACACCACATCTAAACCATAACAATTAGGGAAATTTTCTGCTGTTATTTCACTGAATAAATTTTCTGCACCATTATCCTCTATCTCAACTCCTTCCTCAAGAGCTATGAGTCAAAAATTTGATTTTTAATTTTTTTCCCAGAGTGCTTGTATATTCTGTTTATTGGTTGTAATTTTGTTCTTTTCCCTGCACTCCTACTGGTGAGAAAAGGGGCTGCCTGCTGTGCTCCAACCAGGAGGGAAACCACACATTTCTACCCCTGAGAAACCAGAAATCAGGAAGTTCCTTCAGCTGACCAAACATATTCCCACAATGTAACTAAACCCCGAGAGACTAAAATAGCCACAAATAAAAGTTTACCTGAAGCATTCAGGCTCTCAATCTCAAGGGAGAAATCTCCCATTGTTGTTGGCTGGGAAGATACCCAGTATTTCATATCCATAGTGGTGAAGGTAAAATCCATGGAGGTTTTTTGTCTCTACATCCTAAAAGTGGATTTTACTAGAGACCCTAGAGATCCAGACTTCCTGCTGAGACCAGCATCTCTCCAGAAATAGAGGGTGTGGATAAATTCACAAAAACCTATCCTGGAGTTCCAAAGTTGGGTCAAGACTAAACCCCAATTACTGGAATCTCCAATTTAGAAGTTTTTACCACCCCCAACATAGAAATACACAGTTTGTCAGTATACAAATGGTGCTATCACACCATATACCAGGAGTCTAGAGACTGAGATCTACTACAACCAGCTATGCCTCTTCGACACAAAAGCTGGCAGCTAAGTGAGGAACATAAAGACAATGGGTCTGGAAGACCTACCTATTTGTGAGAGTGGTATAGTAAATTCATCCTCTATTACTGCATTGGGATCTATATGTCCCTTTCTGTCTCCTAAGGGTTAGTATTTTGGAACCTTGGTCTTCATTGTGACAATGTGAGAAGTGGTGGTATCATTATGTGGTTAGACCTGCTGGCAAGTCAATAGGTCACGTGGCAATGACCTTGGTAGAAATTAAGATAGTCCTCATGAAAAGTCTGCTTATTGCTTGAGAGATGGTATTTATGAGAGCAAACCTGATCCCTTATGTTCTAAGACTATCTGTCTTGCCTTGAAATCTCTCTTTCACATGTGCTTCCACCATCTATCAGGTGATGCAGCTTAGGGGCCAGGACTGATGACATTCTGTTTGCAAATTCTGCCATCAATGCTATGAACTAAAATTGGCTCTTTCCTTTATGAAGTACACAGCCTTGGGTATTTTAATACAACAAGGAAAACTGACAAACCCATTGGATATCCAGCTTGCCGAGCACTATTTATTAAATAGAATGTCCTCTCTCCTTGTTTGTTCTTGTTCACTTTGTTGAACATCAATTTTCCATGAGTGAGTGGATTCATTTCTGGGCTCTCACTTCAGCTCATTGGTCTATGTGCTTGTATTCAGTATACCATAGAAGTTTTGCTCTCTTTCTGAATTTATATTCATCACTTCTCATTTATTGCACCCATTGTGTTAGATCCTAAAAAATTTGGAGAAAATTTAAAGGAAGCATTAACAAGTTGGATTAACAATGGCAAAGAAAGTAATTTTCACATTTTTTGAACAAAGTTTCTTTAAATTATGAAGTATATGGGATTTCAAAATTCACCAATGCTTATTTTATAATATTTTGATACCATTTTAATTTTAGAAATTTCATTTGAACATGTTATCCAGAGGCTTTGAGGTAGCAAAAAAGAGGAAATAAATGATTTCATTCCTTAGCTCAGGGCCCACTAAAACATGTTGCCACTGGCTTTTCATTACTTCAAGTTGCTGTAATAGCTAAAATCAGAGATTCCATTAGTAGGAGAAAAAACACTGATGCTTCCCTCACATAAAGGGACTGGTCCACTGTAACTAAAGTTGGGAAGATTGGGAGTTGTTAGAGGTCCAACCTAAGGAAGTTTTGGGAAAATTATATATATATATATATATATATATATATATATATATATATATATATGCCAATTTTTGAAACCTACATAAATAATGATAGATGAAGACATATATTTGAATGATGCAGGTTCAGGTAGATTCCCAAGGGTCTACTCTGAGACATAGAGACCTCTGTTAGTGTTAGACTGATGAAACTTGGCTGTAATCTATTGCTTGTTAAGTTTATTTGCCTTTTTCACTACAGTGAAAACATAACAATATTTTGTGCCACTCCCAAGCTAAGCTATTTGTTACAGAATTAATAATATTAATAGTAACATTAATAATAACCAAAAAAGAACTAGAAACCAAGGTCCTCCCTATCCTCCATGCCTCAAATGGTGCCTAAAATGTAAATGAATTTAATATTTTTGATGTAAAATTATGTCAGTTTCTTTTCTCTCTCTCTCTCTCTCTCTCTCTCTCTCTCTCTCTCTCTCTCTCTCTCTCTCTCTCCCTCCAGGGATTGAACCAAAAGGGACTTAACCACTGAGCCACATTGGCCAGTCTTTTTGTTTGTTTTTATTTTGAGACAAGGATCTCTAAGTTGCTTAGGTCCTTGCTAAGTGGCTGAGGCTGTCTTGAACTTGTAATCCTCCTGCCTCATCCTTTAGAGCCACTAGGATTACACTGCACCCAGCTGCCAATTTCTTTTCTGAATAAAAAAGCAGTGGATGCTCTTTATAAAACATTATAAAATATGGGAGAGTAAATAAAAAATTATCCTCAACACCACTCCAAAATAAACAATTTGTTGCAAGGCTGTCCTTTCTGTTTTATGATCTACTTATCTGTTAAATTATACATAAGTATATAATTATATATATTGAATTATACAAATACACACACACACACACACACACATACACACATACATATACATATAAGCAAGCCAGGTGTGGTGGCACATGCTTGTAAACCCAGAAACTCGGGAGGTTGAGGCAGGAGGATCACAAGTTTAAAGTCACCCTCAGCGACTTAGCGAGGTCTTAACCAACTTTGTAAGACCCTGTCTCTAAATAAAATATATACAAAGTCTGGAGATGTGGCTCAGTGGTAAAGTGCCCCTGTGTTCAATCCCTAGTACAAAAAAAAATCAATCATGTTACATAAATAGATGCAGTTATTATTTAACAATTAAAATTTTTAAAAATCAAGAAAAAATAGAAAATCATCAAGAATCTTGGAAAAACATAATCAGGGAAGTTATTCATCATCCAACAAGAAAAAAAATATTTTTATACACACACTCTCGATGAAATCATTGAAAGGAAAAATTAAATCATCATGGAAATAAAAATAAATCAAAGAAACTTAAGATAGAAAAGTAGATCCCCAGGAATTCAAATTATAGAGTAATTGGCACATTATTAGAACTCAAGATTATAAAATGAAAAAAATTAAATAGATGCAATTTATCAAATGAGCAAACATTGGTATTTTTTTTTAGAAAACTGGGAATATTCCCATTATTTTATTTTAGCAGCCATGTTTCTGTGACCTCAGTGTGAGCAGGCATTGAGGAAGTGCAAGATGTCTGGAGATGATATTTTTATACAGGTATTTCAATTAAATTCTTTTGTACATAAAATGTAAAGTTGGGAATGTTCCATGTTTGTCATTCATTATAGTGCAGTGAAATGGGCACTTTTGTACAGCCCCCCCTTGCTGAGATTTTTTTTTCTTTCTAATTTCGTGGGTTTTGTAGTTGCTCAACTAGCAAGATAAAAAGTCTGAAAATCACTAGTATGGCAGTATGTAAAAAAGGGGATGTGTAACCGATGTGAATCTGCAATATGTATACAGGGTAAAAATGGGAGTTCATAATCTGCTTGAATCAAATGTATGAAATATGATATGTCAAGAGCTTTGTAATGTTTTGAACAACTAATAAAAAAAAGCAAAATAAAAAAATTTATAGACATTGATCAACATAAGAATAAGATGGTCCTCCAGATAATTCTGTTTCATGTATGATTTCTTAACATTTCAACTGCATTACAACCTACAGTTTGGAAAATAGTTAAAGGTAAAATAGAACATCCTAAAAGGTAAATATACTATGCTATAAAAGTATTTGCAAATGCTACTGAGAAATCAATTTTGTACTGCTCATTGGAAATTCAGTGTTTTCAGACCAAACGGTCATCTTTGATATGGGGCACCTTAAGACTTCCACCAAATATAAAATGCTTGATGAAATATAGGTTCTAACTACAGATAACAGTGTCCATTATGCACATGGTAAATAACACTTGGACAGATGAGAACTCACAGGCAAAAGGACCAGCAAGTGCATGTGGTCTCCTGAGCTCTAGACCACATGCAGAGACTGCACTTGGACTGGAGTATACTTGAATGACTAGCATTTCCCTGTTGTAGCAAAAGACCCTACCCCTCTCACAATCATACTATGTTGTTGTTATTGTTGTTAAGTTTTCAAGTACTATATATATTTTGGATATTATTCTCTTGTTAGAAAACTAGCTGGCAAAGATAGTCTCCCATTTATAGGCTCTTATTAATGTTATAATTGTTTCCTTTGCTGTGCTGAAGCTTTGAAGCCATCCCACTTATCATTTATTATTTTAATTTCTTTAGCTTTAGTAGTTGTAATAAGGAAGTTGGTGCTAATGCAATTATGTTGGAGGGGATTTTTACACTTTTTACTGGTTCTTTTTAGCTATATATGACAGAATATACTGTGACATAATTATAAAAGTATTGAATATAATTTGTTCTACTTCAGTCCCCAGTATTTCCCCTTCCCCTCATTTCCTCCCACTTCTATTCCCTTCCCTCTAGTCTACTGTTCTTTGTGCTACTTATATATTTTTTATATTAGTGTCTTGTAGATGTACATGTTGGTGAGATTCACTGTGGTATATTCATATAAGTACAAAGGAAAGTTAGGTCAGATTCATTCCACTGACTCTCTATGTTGGAGCTTTGACTCTGTTTTCTTCTAGCAGTTGAAGTGTTTCTGGTCTAATTTCTGGGTCTTAGATCTACTTTGTGATGATTTTTGTGTGAGGTGATAGTTCGGGATCTAATTTTATTTTTCTACATGTGGATATCCAGTTTTCCCAGCACCATTTATTTAAAAGGCTATCTTTTCTCTAAAGTATGTTTTTTTGGCTCTTTTGTCAATTCTCAGATGACTGTAAACATGTGGGGGAGTTTCCACTTTTTCTTCTATTATGCTTAATTGGTTTTTATGCTTGTTTTGATTCCATTACCATGCTGTTCTAGTTACTATTTCTCTGTAGTATAATTGAAATCAGCTATTGTGATGCCTCCAACATTGTTCTTCTTTCTCAGTATTGTTTTGACTAGTCTGAGTTTTTTATTCTTCCAAATGAACTTTAGGATTGTTTTTTCTAGTTCTGTGAAGGATGTCATTGGTAATTTAATAGAGTTCACATTAAATCTGTGTATTACTTTCGGTAATATGGCCATTTTGAAAATGTTAATTTGCATATTGAACTGCATGGTAGGTCTTTCCATGTTCTTGTGTCTTCTTCAATTTCTCTCTTTAGTATTCTATAATTTTAACTGTAGAGGTCTTTTTACCATGTTGGTTGGATTTGTTCCCAAGTATTTTATTTTGTTTTAGGCTATCATGAACGGAATTGTTTGCTTCATTACTTTGTTGGCTGATTCATCATTGGAACAGAGGAAAGCAGTTGATTTTTATAGATCAATCTTATATCCTGCTACTTTGCTGAATTTTTCAGACCTTAAGACTTCTGGTGGAGTACTTGAGTCTTCTAAGTACAGGATCATGTTTTCAGCAAACAAATAATTTGACTACTTCTTTTCCTATTTGTATCACATTAATTTCCTTCTCTTGCCTGATTGCTCTGGTGACAGTTTTAAGAATTCTACTGAATAGGAGTGGTGAAAGTGCACATCTTGTCTAATTTATTAGAAATGCTCTCAGTTTTTCTCCATTCAGTATGATGTTAGGTTTGGGTTTGTCATATATAGCCTTTATAATGTTGAAGTAAGTTCCTTCTAACCCTAGTTTTCCCTGTATATTTAACATGAAGTGGTGCTGGATTTTGTGCAAGGCTCTTTCTGCATCTGTAGAGATGAACATGTATTTTTTATCCTGGTTCTATTTGTGTGATGCATTACATTAATTCATTTGCATATGTTGAATCAGCTTTGCATCCCTGGGATCATGGTGTCCAATATTATTGTGTTTTAGAAATTGGATTGCTAGTATTGAATTAAGGATTTTTGCATCTATGTTCATCAGGGATCTTGGTCTGTAGTTTTCTTGGTGTGTCTTTCTCTGATTTTGGTATCAGGGCAATACTGGCTTCATAGATGAATTTGGGAGTATTCCCTTCCTTTCTATATTATGGAATAATTTGAGGAGATTGGCGTTAATTCTTCCTTAAAAGTCTGGTAGATCTATCCAGTCCCAGGTTTTTCTTCACTGGGAGGATTTTTGTTACTGCTTCAATTTCATTGTTTAAAATTGGTCTGTATCTTCTTGGTTCAATTGTGGTAAGTCTTATGTGTCTAGAACCTTGTCAGTATCTTCTAGATTTAACAATTTGTGTTAATATAAGTTTTCAAAATAGTTTCTAATAATCATCTGTATCAGAAGAGCATGTATCCATATCTCCTTTTTCATGTCTGATTTTATTCATTTGAGTTTTCTCTCTCTTTCTTTTGGTTGGTTTAACAAAGTATCCAAGAAACTTGTTCATCTTTTCAAACAAGTAATTCTTTGATTTGTTGATCTTTTACATTTTTATTCTCAATTTCAGTAATTTCAGATCTAATATTAATTCTTTTCTCTCTTATACTGGTTTTTCAATTAGTTTGTTAATGCTTCTACGACCTTAGGATATTACGTTGTTCATTTGGAACCTTTATATTTTCTTTGTCTGTAGGTTTTCAGTGCTCTAGACTTTCTTTTTGGAATTGCCTTTATAGCGTCCAGAGGTTTTAGTATATTGTATCGCTGTTATCATATGTTTCTAGAACATTTGTTAAATTTCTCATCTGGTTACTCCTATGACATAATCTTTATTATCAAGTATAATACTGAATCTCCATGCATTAAAAAGATTTCTGTTTTTTTATGTTGTCATTGTTTTCTAGTTTCATTCTACTATGATATGATACATTACCTCAATTTTTTCTAGTTCCTAATACTTGCTTTGTGTCCTAAAAATGGCCTGTTTGGGGAAAGTTTCCATGTGCAGCTGAGATAATGAACTCAGTTGTTGATGCATAAAATATTCTGTTAGGTCCATTTGATTGATAGTATTCTTAGATCTGAAGAGTTCTTAGTGTCCTTAAATCTGGATGACCTATCTGCTTGTGAGAAAGTGTATTGAAATCACCCAGTATTATTGTATTGGAGTCTACCTAGAAATTTATTTCAAGTAATATTTGCTTCATATCAGTGTGTATACCAATGTTTCAGACATAAATATTTATAATCATTGTATCTTCTTGTTGGCTAGGCCACTTTACCTGTATGAAGTGACCTTACTTTTCTTTTGTGATTGATTTTGGCTTGAAATCTGCTTTATCAAATGAGAGTTGCTACTCCTCCTTGTTTTAGTTCTCCACTTGCATAGTATATCTTTTTCTACCCTTTCACCTTCAGCCTATGAATATCTTTGCCTGTAAGATGAGTATCTTAAAAATACCATGTGGTTAAATCTTGTCATTAAAGCACTCTGGCAGTCTATGTCTTTTAATTGATGAGTTGAGACTATTTACTATAGAGATATGATAATTAATTCTTAACATTTTGATTTACTTATAATGTTTTATTCAGATTTGTCTGTCATCTCCTAAGCTACTCTTATAGTGAGATTCCTTTACTTTCTGGTTCTGAAGCTTATTGTTTATTTCCTGTGCATGAAATATTTATATTTTTACTGTACTGCCAGTTTACTAGTCACAAATTCTTTTAGTTTCCCTTATCATGGGAAGCTTTTATGTCACCCTCAATTCTGAAGGATAGCTTTGCTGCATGAAGCAGTCAGTATTGACTAGCAGTCCTCATCTTTCAGAGCTTGATATATATTATTCCAAGCCATCCTATGATCAAAATGTCTGAGCTGAGAGATCAGTGGTGATTTGTATTGGTTAACCTCCAAATGAGACCTCTTGTTCTTCTCTTGCAGCATTTAAAATTCTTTCCATAATCTGTAAGTCTTTTAATAATAAGGTATCTTACAAAGGAGCTTTTAAAAAATCTTGTATATGTAGTGTTCTATTTGCTCCTTATTTGGATTTCCATTGCATTCTGAATATTTTCTGATATAATTTCATTGAAAAGTTTATGCGTACCCTTAGTTTGTATCTCACTGCCTTTCTCAATGCCAATGACCCCTAGATTTGGTTTCATTATATTGTCCCAGATTTCCTATTCTTTATAGATCTTTTATTGCATTTAAAGTATTGATAACTAAATTTTCAAGATTATACACCTTGTCTTCAAGGACTGAAAATTTATCTTCTGCATAGTCTATCTCTTAGTGATACTTTCTATTGAATTTTTAACTGATTTATTGATTCTTTTTTTCCAGAATATTTGCTTGGTTCCTTTTTAGGATCTCTCTTTCTCTTTACTGAAATAGTCTTTCTACCTTTGTATTTTCTCTTTTAGCTTATTCCTTATATCTTCTTTTAGTTACTTATCCCTTTAAGCATCATCAGTTTGAATTCTTTGTCTAGCATTTTCTCTACATTGATATCTGAGGATTCAGTTCTTGGGGGTTTATAGACTTGGAGGCATTTTATTTCCTTGCTTTCTCATATTTCATATATTTCTATGTTAAGATTTTCCAGTCTCCTGGAAGTGAATTTCTCGCCCACTGTTAACTCAATGACTCCTTAGTAGGCTTGGACCACTTTACTGAGTGGTCCAAGCCAGGGGAATATCTCCATGTCAAGGGGTCCAGTTGACATATTTTCAGTGTTTTGATCACTTACACCCCTTTAAGGGAAGCTTATGATTACCTGTAACAACAAACACTTAAGACCAAATGACATACTACTAAGTCTTTAAAACATTAATATGTTTTCAACAACTCCTTTATGTCCAAAGTGGAAAAGGAGCAATAGTACACTAAAATAGACTGAAATATTTGTATTGGTAAAGTGCAACTATGTCAGGAGCAGCCACACAGAAGTGAGCACAGACCCTTAGCTTTGAGTGACAGAGGTGTGAGACTTATTTCCACTGCACACAGAAGCAGGTGGATCTCACCTCTGCTTGGCAGGGGAATGATACTCTGGGAGTGGGCGTCATCCAATGAGACTGGGCTACACCCTCCCTGAAACCTAGTTCCTTGCTTCATTTGGGTGGAACTTTCTTTAGAGTCTTCCCCTTAATAAATAGGGTCTCAGGCGTGCTCTCTCTTTCCACTGGACCCCTGAGGTCAAGAGCCATCCTGTATTTTGAAAAGGTATTTTTCTGTGTGTTTGAGTGCTTTCTTCACTGTTTTCTCAGTTATTGATGCAGTCAGATTTTGTGAACCCAGCATAGATTGCCAGCCCAACTAGCTGGCAATACAACTTATTATACTACATATTACATGAAAATCAAAGAGAAAGAAGTGGCTGTATTTTGTGTATTTTTTTTTTTGGTGCTGGGGATTGAACTTGGGGCCTTGCACATGCTAGGAAAGCACTCGACCACTGAGCCACATCCTCAGCCCTAGGAGGCTGTATAAAAGGAGAAAAAGAGAAAAAATAATAGGTAGCAGGAAGAAAGAGAAGCAGAAGATGAAAACATGAGTAGATGAAAAATGAGGGGTGATACTATAGAAAATAGCAAAAATAAAAAGATATAATTATAGACCTGATTAATACAATACCCTAAAGAAGATAACAGTGACAAACAACTTCCCACTAAAAAGTAAGAAAAAACACAACATCTAAGCAAACCAAACAAGAGAAAACTAGAACATACAGAACAAAGTGGAACAGAAATAAGTATATAAAAAGTATAAATAAGTCTAAACCAAAGCAAAAAACAAATGAAATAACCTGCAAAAGAAAAAGCAAACCAAAAAATAGAACTTACCTATGCACATCCTCAAAAATCACATACATTAATGCACACACACACACACACACACACACACACACTTAAAAACCACATATAAATCAAAATTAAGTCTTGGTAGATAGAGAGGGCAGAGATAGAGGCAAAAGATGAAAAAAGTCATGGACAATAAAAGTGAGAGTGAGGGTGTAAGATAGTGTTGAGGAGTGTAAGGAGAGAAATAGATTGGATTGCTCTAATTAGTACAAAATTTCATGGTATTTTTTAAAAACCAGGGGGTAAAAGGCACACATGTGGATCCCCACCTGTTTGGAGAACTGAGGCAATAGGATAACAGGGCTGATGACTATCCCAGAGACCTACAAAGACCCTGTCAAAGCACTAAAATAAGAAGGAGCTTAGGATGAGGTTCAGTAGTTGAGTGCCTCTGGGTTTAATTGCCAGCTCCCAAACTACCAAAATGAAAGAAAATACAACTATTATAAAGCAACTACAGAGGAAAAATGCTTAAAGGAGGGTGGGAGTGGAGACAGAAGGTAGGCTGGAGAGTTAATAGCAAGGAGAGAGAAAAAAGGGGGGCAAAAAGTATAATAAAAATAGAGAACAGTAACATGTATATTTCCAATTAATATATCATGACCAATGAAAAATGCACAAGAATGGATTATAGAATGCAATTTCCAATAGAGTGGAGGAAACTATGAAATCAGCATATAAAGTTATACCAGTGGAATAAAAAGAGCTAACATTAAAAAGTCAAAATATTTTTTGCCAATAATTCTGAGATGGAGGGAGTTATTAGTAAGGCTTCCTGCTTTAGATTGGGTCTGATATTGGAAGGTGTAGTAGATACTTGATCTTCAGAATGTCTTTGGGTTTGGTGTCAGATGTCTCATGGTAGGTAGTTCTAAAAATCCTACATTATGAATTACTGAGTACTGTGGGTACACACCTGTAATCCCAGCTTGATATCAGCTTTCTCTCTCTCTCTCTCTCTCTCTCTCTCTCTCTCTCTCTCTCTCTCTCTCTCTCTCTCTCTCTCTCCTCCCATCTTCTCTCTCTTCTCTCCCCTCTCCCCTCTCCCTTCCCCCTTCTCTCTCCCCCACCCCACTGTTGTGAGTAGCCAGCATGGCTTTGAGAGTCCCCAAGAATTTCCCCTACTCACACTCAGCTTTCCAAATCATGTCCAACTCTGGATGTTGTGTTTGGGATGTTGTGTGTGGAACTAAGCCACCTGATTCAATGGTCCTGCCTTCAGCCTTTCAGCACATTGCAGTTCGGAGATGACAGCAGTTATGCCATAGACACCTGTTTCCACACTGACTTTTGGGCTGGGCACTTGCCATTCCAGTAAGAGAGAAAGAAGAAAAAGGAAAAAAAAAGAGAGATGGAGACTTCTTCAGTCTGTTAGATCATATGGATGTTGTAAACAGAATAGATAGGTAGGTAGATAGAGATATATAGATAGATATAATACAACAAAAAGTGTGGAGACCCCCGCTCCTCCTGGTACACAAAGGTGCCCTTTTAAGATGGATTCCAAGTCCCAGTTTTTACAGTCTCCAGTGGCAAGGTCAGTTCTGGTCATATTTGTTGCACTGTGAGGAAATCTCCTTTCTGCTTAAACTGCGTCTATTTCTGGTAGTGAAATTGGAAGTTCTTGAGATCTTAATGATTCCTCTCTCCCCATGGTCCTCCCACACCAAACAGCCATGTGTCTAGCATTGATATAGAAAACTATTTTTCCAAACTCTTTTATTTTACCTTTAATAAACCTTTATTCTGGGGCTGGGGCTGTGACTCAGCAATAGCACACTTGTGAAGCACTAGGTTCAATTAACATATTCATCCCTTCACATAGTTACATTTTTACATTTTTGGTATATGTATGGTAAGAGCACCTGACACCTGCACAATTAGCATATTTCCAATTACAAAACAATATTATTATATAATCATCATAATGTACACTAGATCTCTCAAAATCATTCTACATAAGTACAATTTAATGGCTTTAGACAGACATTTCCCCTGTACTGCCCATCCCTGTAGGCAAAAATAATCAACATGGTTTCAGCACCATTATGAAAACACAAATAAGCAACCTCAAACGGATCAGCAAGCTTTCCTTTATTCTGCAGTGGAGATAATCAGTCAGGCACTGGAAGGGCTCATTTTCTGGATAGAGAAATGACTGCCAGTTACAGAGGGGCTCTGAGTTTTATAGTTTACAATGAGGGTGAGTTAATCATTGGAGACTGAGGCAGAACCATTTGAGCAGTCGGGGGAAAAAAAGTTGTAAAAAGCCCAGAACTCATTGTCACTGTGAGGAAATCACAGGAAAGCTCAGAACTCATTCACTGTTTATCTTCTTTCTCCAGGATTCATTGTTTCCCAGAGCTTCACTATTTGCTTTTCTCCTTCCAGGACTCATGGGCAATGGGGAAAGGGCCGGCATTTCAGTATCCACCTCCTCCCTTCAGAACCCATTGTGGTTGGGAAGGGATGAATGTTTGTTTTTGGTGAAGACACTGGGGATGAATCCAGGAAGAGATGAAAGTTTGCTTCCCCCCCACCTCGGGCACCCATTGTTACTGGGAAACAATTTACTGAGAGAGGATTATTGATTGCCTTCCTCCTCCATCTTTCTCTGGGTCAGACAGTTTTTTTGGGGGGGTTGTCAATTCCATATCCTTCAATCCCCACTTCTGGAAACCAGGAAAAAGTGTGCTTTAATAAAATTCCATGCATTCAATGCTTAGATTCCATATACAAGTGAGACAGAGCAGTACTCTTTGTCTCTGTGTGGCTGACTTCATGTAGCATAATGTTGACCAGGTTCATCCATTTTGTCCCAAATAACAGGAACTCCTTCTTTGTTAAGAATGAGTAAAATTCCAGTGAATATGGACATATCTGTCCATATATTTGTTACAAATTCTCTATCCATTTATCCATTGAAGAACATTTTTTTTCTGTGTGGTCAGTAGGACTCATGAATACAGAGGATTGTCATCTGCCAAATCAAGGATATTTGGTAGCCCATTCCTTGGATTGGAGATGTAAATGGTGGGGCACTTGATATGTGCTTAATCCCTGCCCAGGGAGAAGTTGGAATACTGGGTTTAATCCCTGGAGGAGATTGGTTGATGGGGAAGTCAATGGAACTACTCACATAACCATTCAGATTCTGTAGGTCTATGTGAGACAAGGCAAGGCGGTAGCAACCAAAAGAGGCAGATTTAAAAGGACCACCAATTGAGGCTTTATTTGAGACTCGCTCCCTGGCGGAAGTGGACCAAACCTACAGAGTGGACAGGAAAAGGGTCTGAGGAGAGACCCCATGGGAACTCCACCAGACTGGAATTTTATGGGCTCATGGCAGGAAGGGAAGGGCTTGGGACAGGAAAAGGGATTTTTAGGGTCCCTCGTTCCACTGGAGTTGGTCAGGGGAGCTGGCTGTACTCCAGGATTGGCCAGGGGGTCCTGCTGATTTATAGGTATTTCCATCCGTGCCTGATTGATGTTTCTTGTGCCCCCACACTGCTTGGTGCTTTGTTCCTGCTTGGTGCTTTGTTCCTAGGTCACTGCCACCGACCTGACAGTCTATTATTTTTCTGGCCCACTGACATCTATATAGAGGCTCTTTAGTAGCCCAGTTCTAGGGTAGCAGGTGGGAAAGTGTACAGGAAAATCATTCCCAGGGAATAGCAGGGAGATGCCCATTATTGCCTCCTTCCTCTCACTGAGATTAGGGACAAGTTGTGTGTGCTCCAATGCTTATTTAAAACACCTTGTTTTACTCTGGGGCCTCAGAACTCCAAAGTGATATTGCCTTTTGAAATGTGAATTAGGAAACAAGTCCCTCAGAATGGGAAGACTAAAAGTAAAGGAGCTATATGTGTGGTCTCCTTTGGGACAAGCTGGGAGTTGGCTATTCCCTCCATACTGAAAGTTGTTGTGCCTTGGATGGGGTTTATGATGAGAATGTGTCTCCGGTTATCCTGCTTATCTACATGTGTATGTTTTCTCTGTTTCCTAGGGTGTAGTTCACTCTCAACTCATTTCTGGATTTGTCTCAGAGGCAATTGATATGTCTATAGATGTTTATTCATTGCATGCATGGAGGGAAGTGAATTCCGGAGCTTCCTGTTCCTCCATCTTGAGGATGGATCTCAATAATCTGTTTTTTTTTAAGGGAGTGGCCTGGAAGCTGATTTCTAGGAATTGTCTCTGCCAATGACTAGAGGTAAACAAGGAGATGGTCTTGATGTCAAGGGAAATTTGGAACCTGTCTAGAGTACACTCAAGTGCAAGAGCAGGTATCTTATCTAATAAGATGCAAAATGATGGTGATCAGTGTTCCAAAATATTTTATCTTTAATAATTTATGGATAGTGTTACTACTACATTACCAATTGATTTCAAATATATAGGTGGTTTGAAGAGTAGTTTAGGCACCAAATGCATAACTTTCACTGACAAAAACAAATTGGGTCTAAACCATACTGAGTCATACAATGTGAAAGAAATTTCCAATTTCTGAGTATAATTTTATTTACCAATAGGTAACAATTTTCAGGTTCTTATGAAATTTCTGTTTTAAACAACTACATAATTCAGTTTTGTGATGGCAAAATCAGACCTATTTGTGAAATGAAATCATTATGGTAAGAAACCAATGTCTGGGGAGAGTCAATTCTTCTCTCCTCTGTCAGCGTTTCTTCAGAAAGTCTAATTAACCACAAGTCCTTACCTTTTTGATTGTAAATTACTGCCCTAGGATTTAAACTACTCCCTATTGATATGTAAACACCTCTGAGCCAGGTTTTGAAGGCTACATATTTAACAGATGCCTGTGAAAAACAGCCTTTTCTTCTTATCTGTTTCAGTAAGCATGCTTTATGTTAGAGACCTGTACAAAACCTTCAGCTGCAGAGATTAAGGATTTCTTTTTAAAGAGGGAAAAGGCCCCAGTGATAGAATGTGTCTAAGATGATGCCAAATAACCTATAAGTGTTGTGAGAAACTGTGGATCAGGGCTCAGAATTTGGAGTTTGTTCTCCTCTAGGCCCTGCCAGCATAACATAAAGTTTGGAGTTCTCTCCAAATGCTACTAGCTGCTTCTCCACTGGTCTGCCAGTTCCTACGAAATATATTGATGTGACAAGTACATTCTAGTACCAGTCCTAATATAATTTGTGGGATTATGAGTGAATCTTTAATTTGTAAATCTATCTTTGCCCTTATGAAAAGCAGTGAATTCAAATCATATAAATTAAAGTCATTTTCCCTACTGATTATTGCATTCTTTGGTTCTGTTGAATACCATGGCGAGGTATTGTTTACATAACTTGTTTTATTGTTTCTCATAAAAGTTGTGTTTGAATCAAATTATAGCATATAAATCAAGAATTCATTGTCACCAAGCTAATGAGAAAACACTTGGATGAATATTTTTTTCTTTTCTTTTCTTTTTTTTCTATTTGGAGAACTGAATATCTGTTCTCAGATTCTGTCAAATATTGAATTAACTGACTTTTAAAAAAATAATGGCATTTTCAATTCTTCCCCAATCAAGACTCAAAGGGCAGAATAATAAAATGACGGTAGGGGGTCCAGTTTCTAGTTTTTGCAGCTTATGATGCAGGAAGTGTAAGGTGATCAGAGACAGGCAGGGTGGGTGGGAGGAAGATGCCTATGCTATGCAAATTCTTGCCCCCACCCCAGACTTTAAGAAGTAATGATTCTTTTCTTTATTGTGCTGTCTTGTTTTCTTTTCTTTTTTTCTCTATGGCAACTCAGTAGGAATTTTTTTTCCTTTGAGGTACTGGATATTTAACCCATGGCATTCTTCCACTTAGCTATATCTTTGGCCCTTTTCATTTTTCATTTGTAGGAAGAGTCTTACTCAGTTGCCCAGAATGGTTTCCAACTTGTGATCCTCCTGGCTCAGCCTCTGAGTAGCTGAGATTACAGGAGTATGCCACCACCCCTGACCTAGTCGTGAGTTTATTCAGTTCACAAATAAGAATATTCATTAGTATCTATTGTGTAAAGCAGGTTGAGTTCTTCTGAGAATAGTCAAAGTAAAATCAAGACAAAAATCTTGTCTTTGAGCTTCATGAAGTACAGAGGGGACCTCAGTCTGGGAAAGTGAAAAATATCAGAGGGAATGTACAGGTGAAGCTTCAAGTAGTTCCCACAAGAACTAAAATAATTTCAGAAATGCAAAGGAAGTATCAACTTCCTGACTATGGTTTGTTTTTGTATTTTTGTCTTGATTCAGTAGGGTACAGATTTTTTAATTAATTATTTGTCTATTAATTATACAAAATAATGTATTTCATCATGACAATTTCATACATGCACTTAATGTTAATAAAGTACTGTTTTTACTAGGACAGTGAACAGGATATGATACTGCCGCAGGCTGCACGGCTGGGCTCTGCCGGGCTCTCAGGCGCGCCTTAGCTCCGCTCCTCCCGCCGCGCTCACCGTTCACCGCCTGCCGGCTTCCTGCTGGGCGCCTGGGCTTGGTTGCTGTCAGTGCGCAGGGCTTGCAATGTTGCAACCCGGCTGGGCACAAAACACAAGCCAGTCAAGCAGAAACAAAGTTTTATTTTTTAAAAGGCCGTGTGCGTCCAGCTAGCAAGCCGGTCCACACACGTGTGTCTACCGGAGGGGGGGGGCTCCACTCCCCCCCCCAACACCCTCCTACCATCCTTCCCCAACCAATGGGAACTCTCCGGGAGTCCCGTAACTTGAGTTCCGAAACCGGCCTAGGTGAACAGCAGGAGTCCAATTTCCATATGAATGTAATACTTTTGCTGTGGCTCCTAGCAGATACAATCATGTCTATGCATATCAAGGATTATATATTGCAAGTTTTGGCCACAAGATATTACTAGATGAGGCTTAAACTTCAAATACAATGATGCATTACTTCCTGTGTAGTTCACTGAATACATTCTACAGAAGTGTTTGCAAATTTTAGCAATTTGTTACAAGAGCTTCTGAATATAAGGAGGTATTTCATATTTAGGGAAGAAATCTCAATACATTAGTCTTTGAAGTGATTTTCCTGTACAGTGCTGAATCATTCTATTATACTATGTATATTAGAAAATTGTTTTCTGACCATATATCCAGAAACCTTTAAAAATAACTAAATGCAATCTTAGGATTATCATACCTTTAAGTGATTATATTGTTAATATAGAGAATGAAGTAAATGAGTATACAGTATAAAAATGATACAAGGTCAACAGAGTAAACCAAAGGGAAAATGATAGAAGTAGTTTATAAAAGATATATATGAATTATGTTTTAGTAATATGAACAGTAATTCAATTAATGATTGACAGGATTGCTATTTGCCAAGACAGCTCTTAAATCAACTACTTATTTTAGATTATATAAAGTTAACAAAAATGAAATAATTTCAACAAGGAAAATGAACAAGATACTAACAGACATTAAATGTGCTGCATAATTGAAAGATAATACATTCTCATACTCTAATATTTTCAAACCATGACTGAAATTGTTGAAGGGGTAGGAAAGGGTATATTACTAGTAATATACTAAATCGAAACATCAATAATACCATGGAAAAACAGTTACCCCTCTAAAGCACTTACCAGAAGCAAATGTTTCACCTTTCTATGTGTCTTACACTCCCTTTTCATTTCTTTCTTTGTTTTTTTTATTGCCATATATCTTCTTCACATTTGCATGTTAAAAGTGATGGCAAGGAATGAAAACTTGTGTGACCATATAATTTATTTTACAAACTAGAATACTTTCAAGAATAAAAAGAAGTGTGTTCATATTCACAGATGGACTGTAGTTAAAACTCATGGTTACCCTACTTATAAACCACTTGGAAGTAAACTTTCAAAAACAAATATTGAATTTTCCTTTCACATCACTTATACAAGTCCAGATGTGACAGTAAGTATTTTAGCCACCTTATATTCAAATTATCATTTCCAAGTAAAACATTTCAATTAAAGTATTTTTGTTAATACATTTCGTTTCATTGTTTTTTATGTTTGCATAGAATTTTTAGATGTTTCCAAAATTTTACTATTTAAAATTATCTTTATTTTTGAAGTCAAGATCATTTCATTTGATGTGTTTTGAATTCAGTTTCTTGATTTCCTATACCATTAGAAAATATGGTTTGCTTTAAGAAGAGCAATACAAAATTACATATAAGAGGAAAGGAGGGGTAAAACAAGATAATATAAGTGGAAGACATGATTTACAGTAGAGGGGGTAGAGAGAGAAAAGGGGAGGGGAGGGGAGGGGAAGGGAGGGGGGATAGTAGAGAATAGCATAGACAGCTGAATACATCAGTCACTAGAATGGCAATATGTAAATCAATGGAAGGGTAACTGATGTGATACAGCAATCTGTATACGGGGTAAAATTGGGAGTTCATAACCCACTTGAATCAAACTGTGAAATATATTAAGAACTATGTAATGTTTTGAATGACCAACAATAAAAAAATAATAATATATATGCATGGAAATCTCTAGAGGTCTATCAGAATATAAGGGAAACAGTGACATATAGGCTTCTTTTTTAATATTTTTATTTTTATTTTTTTAGGTGGACACAGTATCTTTATTTTATTTTTATGTGGTGCTGAGAATTGAACCCAGTGCCTCACACATGCTAGGCGAGTGTGCTACCATTTGAGCCACATCCTCAGCCCCTAGGGTTCTTAATTTAGTCCATTTGTAGAATTAAAACTCTGGTTTTGATTAAATGCTTTATTGTCATGTAAATAAAGTTATGATGAATAATGTTCACAATTTTTATTATAAAAGGGTAACCAGATGTATAAATGAAGACAAGCTGAAATATGTCATACACATTGGTTGTAAATTGGACATTTGTGTACTGCATATTTGAATTCAAATTCTCTCAATAAACTTTTTTAAAATTAATTTTTAATTTGTATATGACAGTGGAATGCATTGGAATTCTTATTACACATATAGTGCACATTTTTTTATACCTCTGGTCGCATACAACGTGTATTCACATCAATGCGTGTCTTCATACATGTACTTTGGATAATAATGTCCATCACATTCCACTATCATTTCTAACCCCATGTCCCCTCCCTTCCCCTCCCATTCTTCTGCCCTATCTAGAGTTCATCTATCCCTCCCATGCTCCCCCTCCCTACCCCACTATGAATCAGCCTCCTTATATCAGAGAAAACATTCAGCCTTTGGTTTTTTGGGATTGGCTAACTTCACTTAGCATTATGTTCCCCACCTCCATCCATTTATCTTCAAGTGCCATGATTTTATTGTCTTTTATTGATGAGTAATATTCCATTGTGTATATATGCCACTTTTTTAATCCATTCATCTATTGAAGGGCATCTAGCTTGGTTCCACTGTTTAGCTATTGTGAATTGTGCTGCTATAAACATTGATGTGGCTGTGTCCCTGTAGTATGCTGTTTTTGAGTCCTGTGGGTATAGACCAAGGAGAGGGATAGCTGGGTCAAATGGTGGTTCCATTCCCAATTTTCCAAGAAACCTCCATACTGATTTCCGTATTGGCTGCACCAATTTGCAGTCCCACCAGCAGTATATGAGTGTACCTCTTTCCCCACATCCTCACCAACACTTATGTGTTTGTCTTCATAATAGCCGCCATTCTGACTGGAGTGAGATGAAATCTTAGAGTGGTTTTGATTTGCATTTCTCTAATTGCTAGTAATGATGAACTTTTTTTATATATTTGTTGATTGATTGTACATCATCTTCTGAGAAGTGTCTGTTCAGGTCCTTGGCCCATTTATTGATTGGGTTATTTGGTTTTTTTGTTTGTTTGTGTTTGTTTTTTTTTTTGGTACTTAACTTTCTGAGTTCTTTATATACCCTAGAGATTAGTGCTCTATCTGATGTGTGAGGGGTAAAGATTTGCTCCCAAGTTGTAGGCTGTTTATTCACCTTACAGATTGTTTCTTTTGCTGAGAAGAAACTTTTTAGTTCGATTCCATCCCATTTATTGGTTATTGATTTTAATTCTTGCACTATAGGAGCTTTATTAAGGAAGTTGGGTCTAATCCCACATGATGGAGATTAGGGCCTACTTTTTCTTCTTTTAGACACAGGGTCTCTGGTGTTATTCCTAAGTCCTTGACCATTTTGAGTTGAGTTTTATGCATGGTGAGAGATAGAGGGTCAATTTCATTTTGTTGCATATGGATTTCCAGTTTTCCCAACACCATTTGTTGAAGAGGCTATCTTTTCTCCAATGCATGTGTTTTTCATAAACTTTCACAAGATTCTCCAATGTGGTCTTTCACATATTTTCATTGACTTGATTCCTAGGTATTTGATAGTGTTGAATATGGTATCATTGTTGACATTTTTATTCAAAACTGAACATACAAGAACTGGTAAGTACAGGTATAATGTTTCCATGTTGATTTTCTCTCCATCAGCCTTGCTAAACCTGCTTATTCCATATTTGTCTCCAGGTCCTCTTTGATTTTCAGTGTACACAATAGTATGATCTTTAAATAATAACAGCCCATTTTGCCACTTTAAACATTATATTTGTCTCTTTTTCCCATATTATAATAATAGGCACAACTAGTACCATGTTGAATCAATCTGACAATAGTGGTCATTCTTGTCTTCTGCTAGATAGGAAATGAGAAATAACATCTTACCATGATGACTGCTTTTTTTTGTAGATAACAGTTTGTCAGAGTAAGTTCCATTCTATTCTTAATTTCCTAGGATTATTTCTTGTAAATATATGGTGACTTCAACTAAACTTTTATAGTTTGTCTACTTAAGTAATCATTGGAATTTTTCCTTCATTCAGCTGTTACTATGGTGACTTACTTTGTCAAGTTGCCTCTAATGGTTCACTCTCTCTAAAAACTGTCTGCTTTACTATTATGAAAAGCAGTAAGGAGAGTCCTCAGAAAACTTGGAATGAAACCACCATTTAACCCAGCTATCCCACTCCCTGATTTTGTATAAAATCAGCATACTGCAGTGAAGTAGCCACAACAATATTTATAGCAGCTCAAGTCACAATAGCCAAACTATGGAACCAACCTAAGATGCTCTTAAACAGATGAATGAACAAAGAAAATGTGATATATATGAAATTATGGCAATTGCAGGTAAGTGGATGGAGCTGGAATATCATGCTAAGGGACGTAAGTCAATCCCCAAAACCAAAGGCCTGAATATTCTCTGTCACATGCAGATGCTAATATGCTAATTCACAATAAGGGGGGGGTGCCTAGGGAAGAATAGAGGTACTTTAGTTTAGGCGAAGGGGAGGGAAGGGAGGGGAAGGGGCATATGGATAGAACAAATAGTAGAATAAATTGTACATTAATACCCTATGTGCATATATGACTACACAACCGGCATGTTTCTACCTCATGTACGACCAGAAGAATGAGAAGTTATATTCCATTTATGTAAGATGTGCCAAAATGAATTCTACTGTCATGTATAACTAATTATAACAAGTTTTTAAAAATAAAAGAAAAAAACTATCTACTTTTGTTCCTGTGGTGATATTAACCTTCTGCAAACACAAAGGTAAATGGCACACCATGTTGGGAGCTGCTCTGGAAATACAGCCCTTGAGTCTTGAGCAAGAGTTACTGAACAATTATGGCACCCCACAATAACTTGGGCTTTACCTCCCCTCTGATAATGAGGCATGGCTTCAGAAATAGGCTTTACCCTGTGGAGTTGAGTTACACTCACCAGTTCCTTTGTAATCCTACCCCTTTGCCCTTTTGGGGATAGAGTGTTCCATGGAGCCTCCCCTTGTGTGTCCCCTATATAAGAATAAAGAATTCCAGGGTCTCTCTCTCTTTCCACAGACCCCTAAGGTCAGAGAGCCATCCCAGGTTTTGAAAAGGCACTTCTGTGTGTTTGCGTGCTTTCTTTGCTGTTTTCTTAAATTGTTGGAATAGTCAGATTTCTGAACCCAGCAATAGGTCACCAGCTAGGATAGATGGTGATAAATGGAGGCCCCACTGGGATGTTTTAAGACAGTTGATAAAATGTATATGATTAAAATGTAGCCCTCTCTCATAAACATGCTTTTTATGACTTATTGAGAAACAAATGTGGATTTTTTGTGTTTTGAAATGTTTTAGATAAGAATTTTTGAATTTATGTACTGGAAATTAATGTGTAGAGAATGAAGGGAGAGAGGAGAGATTGTTTTATTAAAATTAAAAATTTTAATTAAAACTCCTGAAGTTCTCTGCTTCTAAAAAGGTATTTTAATTTTTTTCTATTTAATTCTTACTTTCTAGAATTTTTTAGACAATTTGAATTGGGCAAATAAACCTTCTGAGCCTTTCACTGCATCCTTACAAAAAATTAAAATCCAGCGAGCTGTAACTCAGCTTCTCTCACACAGATGCAGGGCTCTTAGCTGCCACTGGCAAAGCAGACCCCAAGGCGCCAGCATCTGCCGCCAGAACCCGCTTTTGATTTGGTGGACTTTTGGGGCGCCCATGCGCTGTGAAGGGAGAGTGCAGGATGCGAAGGCACAACTGCTCTGCAAGTTGGCTAACCCCTGAGGACAGGTCAAAGAGACAAGGCGGACCACCTCCTGCCCACGGGATCCTGCCTAGGCGGGGTGGTTAGAGCGGGCGCCAGGGAATAGGCTGCCCGAGCCCCCAAGGTAGCAGAGCTCGCTTAGCAGGGCGCAACGGGGTGCTGGATGGAGACCAGCAGGAGCAGACTGCCTGGGGGGAGGCTCCACAAGACCACTAGAGCGCTTTCTTCAAGGACACAAGCCCCGCCACGGCGGGGGGGACCCGCTGGCGCACAGCAGCAACTTGGCCTCCCATTCCACTTCACACTGCTGGCCCATCAGCCAGGGAAGCACAGGGCCACCACTCGAAACTCCGCGACCCGTGGTACTGGCGAAATGCACATGCAATGTGGTCGCAGAGGGACTCCAGGCTGGGGAAGGCGGACAAATCAGAGTGCTAGGAGTGGGGAAGCTCTGGGGGCGCTTGCCCCTGATGGGACCCTGCCTAGGGTAACAAGCCCCGCCCCGCAGGGTTGACAAGGAGGCAAATCCCGCCCCAGGTGGGCCAGCAAGAGCCTGGCTCCTTGGCTGGGGAAGCCTCAGCCTTCCATGCTCGCGGTGGCCACGCCCACCAGCTCCACATTGTTTCCTCACCATGACAATCGCGCACAAAAGCACAGACTCAATGGTACCAAGCCGTGGACTCGTATTGCCAAACCAAGCCGTGGCAAGGTTTTAACCCAAACTGCTGGTAATCGGACATGTGGGATGCACAAAATTTCAAACAAAACCTTGTATTATATTCTGGTTACATCTTTCTACACAAAGGAATTATCTAGCCACGTGGAGGGAGCAATATGGCGCAGGAGTCCCGCCTCCCTTGGACTTCCCATTCGTCCTTCCTTTGTCACTCAAAGGAGGCTTTTGTCCTGGTCCCCCAACCCCTAACCGGTACTTTGTCTTATGCAGGCTGATGAATGAAGCTACAAAACCTCCCTTTTCACACCTCCCTTAAGGATGCCCACCTGTCAGAATCCTTTTCCCCCCATGGATTTTCAATACTAACAAAATAATTCCTTTTCAGGCAATATTGACAAAACACTTCATTACAGCCCTCCACCTGACTTGTTCTTCAAGCTTAAACAACTTAATTTGTTCTATGGCAATATTACTAAACAATACTGCATTAATGAAGGATGTCATCCATATGCTTTCTTATATTAAAAAGGGCCGGCAATCTCATGATGATTTTCTCACAAGCTCTTTGCTTGATTCTTCTGGTTTCTAAGTAAGTAAATACAAGATATAGAGAAATATGTGCACAGAATTTCTGTGACATCACATAAAAATAAGAATGCACCCTAGTTAAAAGTAAATTGAAATGTATCCAAATATTTTAAGAACCACATGGTTTCATAAGGTTTACATAATTATAAGCTAAGCCTTTGTTCTTAAGGCATATTTTTCCAGGTATTTGGATAATCTACAGTCCTTAATTCATAGAATAATTAACACATACTTCTATTTGTTTTATTGATATATATCTATTTGCTTCTAATCACCTTCCCTCAACAGGAAGCATGCAATTTATACCTTTTATACATGCATTTATCTGACACTCTGCTTTTTATAGTTAAAAATATTTAAGATAAATGTATTTTACTCTAAAAATTTCTTTCAAGATACAACACAACCATCAAGTAATATCTAATTCTCAAATTATTGTACAAACTTTTATAAGATGATAAACAGATATGATTCTGTCAACAAAAATGTCTAAGAATTTTAACTATATTTTCATTGAGATATTTCTTCTTATCAAGATACAATAATTTGCTTAGATTCTAAGATTTATAGAATTTTTTCCAAAGCAAAACCAAGAAAAATTCTAAAAGCAGAAGAACATACTTTTACGGAGAAGAAACACACATTGGAGGTTCTAAGAAGAAGAAAGAAATCATCTTTGGGTAAAAGAAAGGGTCTTTATATTCTAAATTTTAATGATGAAAATATTTTCCTAAATAGGGAAATCTTTATATAATTATCTAAACAGATGATATAGAAAGTTAAAACAATTGGAAAACAGATTTATGTATAACTGGACTGACTATAAAAATTTGAACTGATTAATTCTAGGATATTTCAGGCTTTTCCCCCTGATTTTATTATGCTGATGTAAACTAACATTTTGTCCATATGTTGAAATGACAAAAATTGGCATTCCTATAAAGTCATTATTTGCCTAGTGGTTCTTACTGTTTAAACAAGGAATAATTTTTTAAATTATTTTTTAAAATTTATATATGATAGCAGAATGCATTATGATTCATATTATACATAGAGAGCACAATTTTTCTTATCTCTGGTTGTATACAAATTATATTCACACCAATGCGTGTCTTCATACATGTACTTTGGATAATAATGTCCATCACATTCCACCATCATTTCTAACCCCATGTCCCCTCCCTTCCCCTCCCACTCTTCTGCCCTATCTAGAGTTCATCTATTCCTCCTATGCTCCCTCTCCCTACCCCACTATGAATCAGCCTCCTTATATCAGAGAAAACATTCAGCCATTGGTTATTTTGAGATTGGCTAACTTCACATAGCATTATGTTCCCCACCTCCATCCATTTATCTGCAAATGCCATGATTTTATTCTCTTTTATTGCTGAGTAGTATTCCACTGTGTATATATACCACATTTTCTTTATCCATTCATTTATGAAGGGCATCTAGGTTAATTTCACAGTTTAGCTATTGTGAATTGTTCTGCTATAAACATTGATGTGGTTGTGTCCCTGTAGTATGTTGTTTTTAAGTCCTTTGGGTATAGACCGAGGAGTGGGACACCTGGGTCAAATGGTGATTCCATTCCCAATTTTCCAAGGAATCTCCAAGGATTAATTTTTTAATGAATCAAATTCATGAATCCTTGATCAAACAATAAATATTTTAAAATGCTGACTTAAGTTCCAATTTTGACACTTCTCCTTGGAGGCTAAATTTGATTGATTCAAAGACATCAGTAATGATTACTGTTGATTCTTGCATATTCTGTTTGTTGGATATTTGTGGGATTAGGGAGAACATTTTATTAGAACTGGAGCTCTCCAAATTAAAGCCATACATTAGTTTTGGGCAATAAAAGTTATAAACTTTATGGGAAATTCATTTGTATTATATTAATTCTCTGACTGGACCTATAATCTGTGAAACATTAGAAGACTTATATATTGTTCCCTACACTGAGAAGTAACCTAAATCATATTTTTTAAAGACAATTAAGAGACACCTATTTAAAGGATAATGTTCTGAGATATAGGGATATTTTGAGATCTTCTCTCAGGAAGAGATTGTTCTTTTTAAATTGTTCATTTACATGTAACATTAAAATGGATCAACTAGTCTATATACTGGGAAATTACAATGATCAATAAAAGATATCTCATTTTCATATTTAGCCTCAATTACTATTAACAGAGAGGGCCTCAAAAATAACCTACTAGAAAGAAAGATCTAAGGAGACCTCTCAAACTTAATATAGACCAGAAAAAATTCAGGGAGATTTTTTGAGAGATCCAAACTTATGTATTGTTTTATTTTTTTTTTAAGAGAGTGAGAGGGGAGGGGGAGAGAGGGAGAGAGAGAGAGAGAGAATTTTTAATATTTATTTGTTAGTTCTCGGCGGACACAACATTTTTTGTTGGTATGTGGTGCTGAGGATCGAACCCGGGTCGCACGCATACCAGGCGAGCGCGCTACCGCTTGAGCCACATCCCCAGCCCCCAAACTTATGTATTGTAATATCTCAAAATTTATGCCAGATGTCTAGCCTTATCTAGAGAGATATTATGTTACTACTTAGCTAAACTTTAAAATAGAGGACTATCTATTTTATTTTTCTTAAATAAAATATTTGTCTTAACCATGTCCCAGTAACACAGAATAGGAACAAACCTCTTAGTCTGTCTGGAGCACAGACAACTCTCCCAAATTGATTAATATCCAACAGATAAACAGAATGCCTAAAAATAATTTTAGGAAGCCTTTAGAAAAACCCTACTATTTTCATAGGCATAAAGAGACAATACAGCACCTTAAACTCATAGAGGACCACTCATTTTCAAAAGATGAGTTTATCATACAGTTAGCCCTAGACATTTCAAGGGATTTACAGAGATTAATATAGTCTTATCCAAGTTTGTATGTTACACCATAGTTTAAATGAAGGCCAAATGGGAGATGGCAAAACATAGAGACAAAAAAAAAAAAAAAAAAAAAAAAAAAACTAAAATGCTAGGCTTGGCCCCAGGAGAAATACACTTCTTGTGTAAAAATTTTACTCTCTTCTAAGTTATCAACAGACTTTGAAAGCATTGAAACAGGGCCTTACCTCGAGCCTCTGTCAACAGCTTGTCACTGAAGAAAATAACCATAAAAATAGTTACTCCTAAAATATTAGACAGCCATAAATAAATTAGTTCAACAGCCAATAACTTATTTCAATAAAAAATTAACATGATAGACCTTTTCTCAACTTTAATAATATGAGATGATGCCATATATACATTGATATTTTTGAAATTGGTAAAGTCATGGATTATGCATTGTTGCTGGAGCTAATTTTTCTACATTGAGTGGAGTTTTTAAGGATGTTTATACAGCTGTTTCTTTATACACAAAGATTGTTTTGACAATAACCCTTCAAGATGTCATTGCTAGTTCAGTGTCATACAGATTCTGGGTTGGATCACTGTCTTAGACAATATTGTTGACTTGTTCTTACCCATTAATATTTTGAGATACTACTCCCTATACTTAGGTCAACATTGAGTTTGATAACAATAATGACAGTTTTTCATAGATTGGTAAATAAAAGGCTATTCATTTTTATTGTTAAAAAATCTTCTCTAGGCTTATTTAGCATGTGTACTTACTATTTTGGATAGAAGTTTATATATTTCTCATGCCCCTAGTAAAGGCTGCAGCTCCTAATTTAAAAACTCTGTCACTAGCCTCATCTCAAATTACTTAAGTTAATCTACAGCTAATTTCAAAGTACAAAATTTTCATATACAACTTATTATATTTTCCATTTTGATAATTCTATTAAAGTCAAAATCAAGTCATACAATTAATAAAAACTAAGTTTCTATGTGCCATAGTCCCTTTAAATGACTTTTGTCAAAATTAAAGACCAACAAAGGATGTTAAACCTTTTCTTATTATTTAAATACTTGTACTATTGTCTATACATAATACTAATGATATTATGACTTATGCCAGCCTTTTATTTAATGTTAATAAAAATGGGGGGGTGATAGGACACACACTAGAACTTATAAAATATTTTAATTTTTTTTCTTAAATTGTAATATTGAGAGTCTGACTGCTGCTGAACATGAGTCAGTAAATTAAATTAGATTTCAAAGGGGAGTTTAAACCTGTCATCCTGAAAATGACTGAAAAACCTGGCACAGGAAGGTAAATTTCCAGCTGCAGAGTTTACAGCCATGCAGCTTCATGAGCTTGTCAGATAAGTAAAATTTATGAAGAGAATTCTGTGGACCCATCTCTCAGGTCCAACTTTAATGTGCCTTGCAGTGTGGACTGGAAAGCCCACCCGTGAAACTAGGTTAATTGTATTGACTATAATGGTCAATAATATCTATATGTTGATCCTATGGTAAGCAGGCTTTCTGGGAGTATCTTTTGAGAAAAGAACACCATATGAGAAACCTAAACCAGTCAATCATGCTGATCCTTAGAAATTAAGAATATATACCTGGACAATTGTCAAAATAGAAAGATTGTTGAAATAGAATTTTTCTATACAGGACAGTTATTTACATAAAATAACCACCAATGTATTATTGCCCTAATCATTCTACAATAGAAATTGGCACCTTTTCTAATTGTATGGATTATGCAAATGTCTTCCAGGAAATCCCAAAAAGCAGGATTGATCATATGGTGAGGTCCCAGGGTATGTAAGAAATCCCTAATAAGGGGATTAAACACACAATTGGCGGGTGAAAAATGGAATGCTCAAGGGGAAATTCAATTACATGAACCTACCAAAAATAGGGAATAAAAAATCTAGGTCTAGGGGCTGAGGTTGTGGCTCAGTGGTACAGCACTTGCCTAGCATGTGCGAGGCCCTGGGTTTGATCCTCAGCACCACATAAAAATGAAAAAATATAAAGGTATTGTGTGCAATTACAACTAAGAAATAAAAAAAAAAATTCCAAGCCTAGGGACAGGTAAGAACAATGGATGGATGTGGGGATAGGAAGGATAATAGAATTAATCAGACATTATTATTTTATGTATATATGTGACTACATGAACAATGTGATTATATAACATGTACACTCAGAAAAATGAAAAATTATATCCCATCTATGTATGATATATCAAAGTACATAAATGCATTCTACTGTTGTGTATAACTAATTAAAATAAATTTAAAAGTTTTAAAAAGAACAATGGAAGGAGCCCATATATACAAATCTTTTCCTTTCAAAAGTTCAGAACAAGTAAATAAACAGTAGTGATAGTGGGAGTAATGCACAGTGGAGCCAATGAACAGGTTAACAACAGAATACCCACTCACCACTTAAGCTTTTAGACTACCAAGAGTTGAAAACCATCTTCCAAAAGCATGTTTGGGACCCAAACTTTAATGCCTTTCTAGGTATGAACTAACACATGTGCTAGTTCTCTTGGTTGTTGGTTGTATTCTTAACTGCTTGTCTATTGTCATCCATTTGGATGTAACAATCTGAGCTGTTGAACTCTCCACATATTATTTTTTCCTCAGCCAGTAGGTAATCTAATGACAAGCGGTTTTGATAGTTAGCCACTCGCATCTGGTCTGTTGTGTGGCCAGGAGGTCAAAGGATGTGGCAGTCTGATTAATAATAATTTCTAGTACAGATTGTAAGTGAATAATTCTGTTTAACATGTAAATAGGAGTTCTATAGCTCCAACTGTCATTTTGTGCCCAGGTAGGTGGAGCATAAGTGGCAATAATCCTCTGGGGTGGCCAGTTACCTTTACCCCAAGATTGGTGACCTCCTAAATCAAGTTTCTTTCCAATGGACCTCTTTTTCCTCTCCAAATAGTCATCCATTCATTGCATTCCTCTGGCAGGACAGGTCCTAAATATATGTTTTACCACCTGTTAGTTATAGTGGATTGTCTTGATACATGGTTCACATGATCTCCATGGTTGGAATAGGAGTAGGGCAGAATCCCTTATGGTTATCAAAGGAAACCAAACTAAATAATAGACTAACAATTTTGTTAGCATAGGTTAAACAGCATAAATTAACAAAGCCAAACTAATAACACCAAACAAATCCTAGAACACTTATATAAGCAAGATAAAAAGTATAAGTGATATTTTGTTACCCAGAGTCCAGTCTGTAGGAGTTACTGTTATCAAACCAGTAGCAAAAACCAAACAGAGAACTGTGTATATATATTTAGAAGCAAGGGGTGGCAATGCATTACAGCATAGGAACTATCTCAGAGATTGAAAGAGTTCATTAGTCCTGGTGGGAAGTTTATCTTTCACCATGCATTGATCAGCCAATCCCTCCAGTGTGGCTGGAACAGGGCCATAGTCTCTTCAAGCTTCCGCTGTGTGTAGACCAGTCAGCTTCTGGAGTGACTGGAGCAGGACATTTGTCCTTCTGATCCTCAAGCTTCTCCCGTGCTCCTTTTTCTTCGGGATGGTCAGCTTCAAGGGCATAGCAGCATCTGGAGGGCACTCCCAGTCTGCAGCTGCAGGTGTGAGTCTGGTGTAATGAATCCAGGGACCTATCTCTGCAAACTTGACTGCAGTTAGGGTGGATAAAATAAGAGTGAAAGGGCCCTTCCAAAGAAGTTCAGGGGTTGAATATTTTATTCTTTGACCCAGACTCAATCTCCAGGCTTGAAGGATTATACACTTGGGTCAAAATTACTGGAAATCTTTCTCTAACCCATTGGTTGAGAATCTGTAAAGTTTTCCCTAAGACCTGAAGCTGTCATCTCAGGGTTAATTTTCCTATCTCTCTTAAGTCTCCCTGTAGTCCCCTAATAAGAGGGGGGGATGTCCCATGTATTATCTCAAAAGAAAAGAATCCATTCCTCCTAGTGGGAGTGGATCTAATCCTCAACAGTGTAGTAGGGAGAAGTTCATCACAATGTAACTGAGTCTCCTGACACAGCTTACCCAATTTAACCTTAAAATCCTGTTCATCCTTTGAACTTTACCAGAACTCTGCAGCCTATAGGCAATATGTAACTTTCATCTGAGTTTATACTCTTGGTCAGTAATCATATCACTTCTGCCCAAATGCTGGCCCATTGTCTGAGCCAATAATTATTGGGATACCAAATCTGGGAATAATTTCCCAGAGAAACACCCTAGTATCTCCCTAGCCTTTTTAGTGCAGGTAGGAAAGGCTTCCACCCAGTCAGAGTATGAATACACAAAAAACCCAAAAGTTATTTATAGCCCTGTGAGTGTGGTAGTTCAGTGAAGTTTACTTCCAAGTCTTCAAAAGGTGCTCCTCCTATAGTTTGGATTCCTGGTGGAAGCTTTGGCCCCTGACAAGAATTGTTGTGAGCACAAACCTCACATTGTTTGCAGATCATCCAGGTGTTGCTTATGAGCCAGGGGACATAGAAATGTCGACTCAGAACTGTCTCAAGTGCTGTATGTCCAACGTGTTCTCTCCTATTAGTGACTGTTGTATTCTGCTACCTTTCCTATCCCCTACTATCCCCTCCCCATCCCTCCCATCTTCTCTCTCTACCCCATCTACTGTAATTCATTTCTCTCCTTGTTTATTTTCCCATTCCCCTCACAACCTCTTATATGTAATTTTGTATAGCAATGAGGGTCTCCCTTCATTTCCATGCAATTTCCATTTTCTCTCCCTTTCCCTCCCATCTCATGTCTCTGTTTAATGTTAATCTTTTCTTCCTGCTCTTCCTCTCTGCTCTGTTCATAGTTGCTCTCATTATATCAAAGAAGACATTTGGTATTTGTTTTTTAGGGATTGGCTAGCTTCACTAAGCATAATCTGCTCTAATGCCATCCATTTCCCTGCAAATTCCATGATTTTGTCATTTTTTAGTGCTGTGTAATATTCCATGGTGTATAAATGCCACATTTTTTATCCATTCATCTATTGAAGGGCATCTGGGTTATAGCTATTGTGAATTGTGGCATCTAGCTATTGTGAATTGTGCTGCTATGAACATCGATGTGGCAGTATCCCTGTAGCTGCTCTTTTAAGGTCTTCAGGTAACAAATAACCCAATCAACAAATGGGCCAAGGACCTGAACAGACACTTCTCAGAGGAGGACATACAATCAATCAACAAGTACATGAAAAAATGTTCACCATCTGTAGCAGTCAGAGAAATGCAAATCAAAACCACCCTAAGATACCATCTCACTCCAGTAAGATTGGCAGCCACTATGAAGTCAAACAACAACAAGTGCTGGCAAGGATGTGGAGAAAAGGGTACACTTGTACATTGCTGGTGGGACTGCAAAGTGGTGCGGACAATTTGGAAAGCAGTATGGAGATTCTGGGGATGGAACCACCATTTGACCCTGCTATTGCCCTTCTTGGTCTATTCCCTGAAGACCTTAAAAGATGCAGGAATTATTTTGTTATCTCCCAGTGCAGGATCTTGGCTGTTAGGATTCTCCAACTCTAAAATCTAAATCTTAGCAGAGACTGATGACCTGGGACATCATTTGTGTAAAAGGCACCTATGCAAGTCTCGCTGTGGGCTGTCTGTCAAGGTTGGAGGGCAGTGGTGTGGTCCCGTGCAGGTCCTGGTGTGGCAGTCACATTGTGTCCACCTAGGTGTTACTCTTTGTCTGAGTGGCTTTCTCCTCCTGCCAGGTGGGAGCCTGTTCTAATTATATATAGTGGCTGCCCCGCCTGTGTTTTTGTTCAATATGCCTGGGGGCATGGGGCTCTGTGGCCCTTCCTGCTGGTGGCTCACAGCATCTGGCTTGGCCCCAGGGTGGCATGTCCTTTTGGAGTGAGCACCCTATGGTCCACTACTGGCTGTTAACATGAACATATTCCTGGTTCATTTGGGGGGCTTGCAGCAGCTGAGCCCTCCTGAGGCGCTGGGTCTCCTGCATCAGATGCAGTTGTGTGTATCTATGGGACCCCTGCCATATTCGTCAATCATTGACTTCTGAGCAAGTGGGAAGAAACTGAAAGGAGGGGCTGGGGCCAAAGGCTTGAGGGAAAACATTCACTCCTTCTCTGTTCAAGTCTTAGCTTTTGAGCATGGCAGTGGGTGCTTGCCAAAAGAGGCCATTGGAGGCTTCCCTTATTGTCTGGCCACACATTTTTTTCTTATAAACATTTGGATCATTGGCTATGTTCTAGTGAGACCCCCCTTTGAGTGACCTCTGGGTTTGTAAGGAGATCCATCCTCCTCTTTATCTTTCTGATCTGCCTGTCTTTGAGTCTCTGGATCTCAACTGGTGAAAACTGTGGTGGCCACCTTAATCAGCTCACTGGCACACTTCTCAGTAAAGTCCTCTAGGATTGTAATTTGGGGCAAATGTCACTCTGAGCCTATGCCACAAAGGCTGCATTGATCACCTGTTGCTTGCGCCTGTGCATTCCTTTTACTGACAAACTTGCATTGTGGCAATGTTTGCATGGTGCCCCACCTCCCCAGGACACCTCTGGGCAGGGAGAGGGGTGACACTGGCAGTGGCCCAGACATTCAGCTCTGAATCAGTTGGGCACATCTCTTGATCATTGCTGCCAGTTTCATAGGGCAGAGAGGCCTTAGGCAGATGTGGGGCAAAGATAAATGTTCAGGGCTATTGAGGGTGCGAGAGGGAGATGCTGGAGCAGCAGGAAGCTTAGCTCAGCTCTGTTTTTCTGCAGATGCACTTGACTTAGCTGGGGCTCAGGGCTGGCTCTGATTCCTTCTAACTCTTGGGCACAGACAGTGTGTTTTGTTCTCTTTTTTTCTCTCTCTATTTTTTAGACTTTCTGTGAGGACTTCTTGACATTTCTTTATCTTTAGACCTTCTTTTTTGTTGGGCCCCATCCTAGGTCTGGATAATGGGCTGCATCAGATCAGTCATGGCCCAGGGTTTCTCCGTGTAGGAGGGAGTATGGTTTTTCCAGCTTATGAGCTCAGTGGTGGAGAAAGGCTGGCACACAAAACTGCCTTGTCTCCCTCAGACATTTCCCTTCTGGTCAACGTGGGCAGGTCCTTTAGTCCCTTGCAGGGGCATCTGGAGTGCTCTCATCTTAGTTGTGGCTCTGGTCTTGGGACAAATCTCCCACCTTCATCTTTGGAGGTGAAAGAGTCTTTGGTCCTAGGAAGCCTTTGGCTCTGAGGACATCAAAGAGGAAGGAGTAGCCAGTATTGGGGGGCCTTCATTTGTTTCTTCTGAGAAAAAGGGGCTGAGGGGACAGTCTGTTGTCCCAGTGGTCTTGGCAAAGTTGGGTAGAGTGGCACATAAGGTCTGGGTCCTCTTCTGGCTCACAGGGAAAACTGTTTCCCTTCCTGTCTTTCCTAGTCAGGTTTTCTGTTTAGCTGCTTTCCGCTGGGTCGTAGAGACCACTATGCTCCTGGCTAACATCAGACTGGACTGTCCATCTAGACAGGCTCTCAACCAAGGGGGCTCTATACTATCCCTTGCCAGCAATCAATATAAGAGAATTGGTTCAGGGGTTCCAACAACAATCAAAGCGACCTCAGCAATGATTCTCTCATCTAAAGATCCTTCTGGTGGCCTGGCCACATCTTGGGTGAGCCACTCTAATTCCCAGAGTATGCAACTTTTGTGGAGTGAGTTTCACCCCCACAGTTACCAGGAAAACCTTCCTAAAGGTGTCTAACACACATTTCAGAAGGCTCAGTTTCCTTAGTGTGCCTCCCATGTTCCACCCTGCATCGGTGTCACACACTTAGAACAAAACACACTTAGGACAAGACTCACTTCACCCATCTCTGACCTCTCCCCTCGCAGGGACTTAGGGCCCCTTAGCCTTGTGGGTCTGTATCAACCCCAGACCTGGAGCTTTCACCTAGATGTTGGTTGGTGAAATTCCACCATAGACTGTATGAGGTGACACGGAACTGCGGATCAGGACTCTGTACTTGCTTTGGCCCTCGGGTTGGGTCGGAACCCTTTCCTTTGTCCGTCTCATTCACACACTTTCACACAGACATGGCCAGGACAGAATTTCTATACCGCCCAAATTCCAACAATTCCAAACCAAACAAAAAGGGAGTCACAGTTTCCCCTCTGCTCACTGACCCCAAACACAGACTACTCAGGTGACTCCTCGGGTCCCTTTCAGCTCTAACCACTTGGGAGGATACTCAGGACCCAACAGAGGTTGATCAAGCCTCTCTTTCACCTGCTTAGGCTTCGAAAGTGGAAGTCAGGTGGGCTGCAAAACCAAATGGACCCGGGTCTTACCTGTTCAGATGGGGGGTGCTCCAAAACCCTAATTCTGGTTCCTGCTGCCTGTGGGTTCCATTGTGCTCTGGGGTGGCAGTCCCAGGGTGCTGGGTGAGTCGATTCTCCTTCAGGTCAAGAGTGGCCTGGGTGCGCCAAGGGGACCAGGGAAGCCAGTCCCCGGAGACAACAGAGGCAGAATAGCCTTCATTACTTCCTTGATCACATCTGGGTCGCCAAATGTTGTAAGGACAAACAAGGCAAGGCACCAAAGATAGCAGGAAACAGTTTTATTTGGCTGCAGCCAGGTTCAGAGGGCACAGCTTTTGCTGTAATCAATTAATCCCCTGAACCCCGAGTTCAGGGAGTTTCAGAGTTTTATACCCGGTGTCTAAGGACAGGGGCTCAGAAGTTCACAGTCTGCAGAAGTTCACATAAAAGCAGCTTTTGCTTTCACTGTTCTGGGCAAGTTAACTCTTCAAGGACAGCATCTGAGAAGGGGAGAGCTTCTTCTCCCTTTTCTTTCCTCCCCCTGCCAGCTGTTACCATGGAGCCCATTTGTAACTTATCTTAAAAATGTACACATCTCAGCTCAAGGCCAGAGGTATTGTTTGCACATTTCTTCAAAGTACTATACTGGATATGTTTGTAAAAAACTAGTAAGGGGGTGTCCAGCACCTGGGGTGCTGGTATCTTCTCGGCCAGTGGCCAAGTAAAACAGGGTGACACGAAAATAGGAAGGTTATCTACATTGGACTCTTTCGCAGAGACTCTTTTGCTGACAGACTTAAAATCAGCCATGGTGAAGAGGGCTTTTCTGTGGAGAAAAGGGGATGCCACTGCCGCAGTCTGGCTGGGCACAATTCACGAGCCACTTGTCAAGCAGGAATGAACTTTATTTTTAGAACGCACGCTTCACCACACAAGCTCTCCAGGAATTCCCTCAGAGCCCAACTGCCACCACCAGCTTCAGGTGAGCCTCTCAACCCACACTCCTCCCGCTCTTGAGGCCGATTGGCTGGGTCGCATGGGCGGAGCCCAAAGAATCCCCCAATGAGCAGCTCTGTGGTCTGAAAGGGCAGGGAAACAGCCCAATGAGCATCACCGCAGAGGAGCCAATCAGCTGGAAGTTTGCTGGGGCCACTGTGAGCCAATCAGCTGGAAGTTTGCTGGGGCTGCTTCGGCTGTGGCTCTCAGCATGCCACTTCAATACAAATATATTTTAATAAAAAATTAGAAGTTAAAAGAAATGTTTCTGGATGACAAATTATTTTTTATATTAAAATGATATTCTTATTCTAAAGTACATGGTGGAAAAGGACAAAAATAAGGATGTAAAAAAGTTGTAGAATGTCTAAGCTGCAGAAGTATAGGGAAGTATTGTGATCAAATTGGCTGTAAGTAGCACCATCAGTTAAAGTCATTTAAATATTAATGTACTGACAGGAAACAAATTCTGAGCATTGATATGCTCTTATGTATTAAAAAATATGTGTCTGTTAGGTTTTATTACTTGGGGAAGCTAAGTCTGAAAGGAATTAGGGTTTGTACAACTTTGGTGGATCCTACACTCTTCTCTTTAATAATTAATCTTGGTTAATATAAGAACATAAATGTAATTGTGATGCTATTACTGGTTTCTTTGTGTGTATTTGTATGTGTTATGTATGAATTTAATGTATTCATACCATTGAAGTAAAATGTAAAACTTTTCAAAAATTAATATGATTTATTTATTTATTTATTTATTTTTGTACTGGGGATTGAATTCAGGGGCACTCAACCACTGAGCCACATCCCCAGCCCATTTTTTGTATTTTATTTAGAGACACTGTGTTACTTAGTGCCTTGCTTATTGTAGGGACAAACAAGGCAAGGCACTGAAAATAGCAAGAAACAGTTTTACTTGGTTGCAGCCAGGTTCAGAGGGCATGGTTTTTGCTGTAATCAATCAATCCCCTGAACCCTGAGTTCAGATAGTTTCAGAATTTTATACCCAGCGTGAAAGGGGAGGGGCTCAGAAGTTCACAGTCTGCAGAAGTTCACATAAAATCAGCTTTTTCTTTCACCTTTCTGGGCAAGTTAACCCTTCCAGGACAGCACTTGAGAAGGGGAGAGCTTCTCCTTCCCTTTCTTTCCTCCCTCTGCCAGCTGTTACCATGGAGCCCAGTTGGTAACTTCTCTTATCATGGAAATGTAGACATCTCTGTGAAGCCCAGCTCAAGGCCAGAGGCCTTGTTTACAGGTTCCTACAAATTACCATACTAGATGCATTTGTGAAAAACTAGTAAGGAGGTGTCCAGACCTGGAGTGTTGATTTCTTCCCAGCCAGTGGTCAAGTAAAACAGGGTGACACGGAAATAGGAAGTTTATCTACATTGAACTCTTTTGCAGAGAATCTTTTACTGACAGTCCTAAAATCAGCCATGGTAAAGATTTCTAAAGAAGCCCAGTTAAGACTTTTCTGTGGAGATAGGATGTGCCATTTCACGCTAAGTTGCTGAAGCTGGTTTTCAACTCATGATCTTCTTGCCCCAGCCTCATGAGCCTCTGGGATTACAGGCATGTGCCACTGCACCAGGCAAACATGCAAAGCTTAAGGGAGCATTTTATTAAGCTGGTGTTCTCCAAACTAAAATTGTCTGTAACAGTAGTCTCTTTCAGACTTGTATAGAAATAACAAATTTTGTTGGGGGATTCACTTTTGTAATTAATATTTTGTAAATGGATAAAAATAACCCATAATCAATAAGTGTTATATAAAATTTTGTGTTACTCTTTTCACTGGGATTAAAATTTAAATGTATTTTTGGAAAGTAATAGGGAAAGCCTAGTTTATCTAAATGTTAACAACATGTAAGATGGAAACATTTTGGCACTTTTTAAAAATTTTCCACAAAGGGCTGGAGATGTGGCTCAAGTGGGTAGCATGCTTGCCTAGCATGTGTGAGGCACTGGGTTCTATTCTCAGCACCACATAAAAATAAAATAAAGATATTGTGTCCACTTAAAACTAAAAAGTAAACATTTAAAACAAAATTTTCCACAAAAAGAAAGTTAAGAGCTCTCAGTTTTTGTTTGATCCATGTGTCAGATATAATCTTGTATTGTGTCAATAGCCCCACCTTACCTCTCATCCTACTCCATGTTGGTATAGTTGAACAGACTGATGAAAATGATGGGAACATGAGGTTCAGAGAATAATTGTACAAAATGGGCCCACAGTGCTGACCCTCCATGTGCTTTCTTTGCTAAAAAGCACTCTTCCTGCAGCCCCACCTGGCCTAGGCAGGGGCAGGGGTCAAACAGTCAATGTAGGTAATAAATGATGATGATGGAGAGAGGACTTGGACTGATTAATAAAGAAAGAACAATGGATTGTTATCCTCTGCTGGGCACTCTGGATTGCTAACCTCTGCATTCCTGCTCCCAGACACAAAAAATGCCCATGTAGGATTATGGTTTTGGTTATACTGTCCTATCAGGTACTTAAAATCAAGTTGATAGAAATTGACCTTGTTTCTTCCTATCTGTTACTAGAGTCAGTTCAAATTCCCCAGGGGATCACTCTTGAGAACTTTTGTTTGTATATAGGATAGATAACCATACCAAATGGTGTAATGAAAATGAAACCAAAAGGTATGAAAAGGAAAAGGGGGATTTGTGAGAAATATCAAGTCTGGTGGTTCATTTTCAAAATTTAATATTCAGTCTTAATTGGATCCAATAATATTCATTTTCAAAATTTAATATTCAGTCTTAATTGGATCCAATAATATTCATTTTTAAAATTTAATATTCAGTCTTAATTGGATTCAGTCTTAATTGGATTCAGTCTTTTGCTTGCCCTAATTCTAAAATTTGCCAATCATGTAGATTTCCCTGAACTCCTCCAATCAGAGTGAAAGGCTATAGGTTTAAAATATAAGCAGGTGGACTGCCCACCCATGTGCACTTGCTAGCCAGGTATGTTAGCATGCCTTTTGCCAGAAATAAAGTTTTGCCTTGCCCACCCACTTCTTTTAAAAATATATTTTTTTAGTTGTTGATGGACATTTATTTATTTATTTATTTATTTATATGTGGTGTGAGAATTGAACCTAGTGCCTCACACATGTTAGGCAAGCACCCTACCATTGTGTCACTACTCCAGTCCCATTGCCCACCCATTTTTGAGCACATATTTGATTTGTTGTGGCACCTCATTTTTTCTAACAATAGCCACTCACACTTAGAGTGTACTATTTCTTGGCCATTCTCCAGTGTGAAGATTAATATTTTTTTTATTGTTGGTCGTTCAAAACATTACACAGTTCTTAATACATCATATTTCACAGTTTGATTCAAGCGGGTTATGAATCCCAACTTTACCCCGTATACAGATTGCTGTATCACATCAGTTACCCTTCCATTGATTGACATATTGCCTTTCTAGTGTCTGATGTATTCTGCTGTCAGTCCTATTCTCTACTATCCCCCCTCCCCTCCCCTCCCCTCCCCTTTTCTCTCTCTACCCCTTCTACTGTAAATCATTTCTTCCATTTGTATTATCTTGTCTTACCCCTCCTTTCCTCTTATATATCATTTTGTATAACCCTGAGGATCGCCTTCCATTTCCATGCGATTTCCCTTCTCACTCCCTTTCCCTCCCACCTCTCATCCCTGTTTAATGTAAATCTTCTTCTCAAGCTCTTTTAAGAACATTAATATTTTTATAACTTCATTTCACCTTTAAACCATCTTAAGGCTTTCATAAGATTTACATTAAACTCCAATACAATGCAGATTTGAGGATCAAGTACTAAGTTCAAAGCCATTGATTTTTCTCAAAGCAAATACTTGTAAACATATTGACTTAATTAGTAAACTTGGGTGTTCAAAAATCATAGGTGTGTATTTTATTTTTTAACATAAGAGACTCTGCTTTTCTTTTGAAGAATGGGTTTCACAAAATGTAGCCTGCTGACCTCTTGTGGTGTTCCTGATAAAATCATTGGAACAAAACTACCATTTGATAATTCTTTTCAGTAACCCTTATTTTACTGTGCTATAGAAAAAATATAACTAGAATACCGAAAGTATTGGAACTTTTCTGGAGACAGAGAAAAAGAGCTGATGTCCTGTGGTTCCTAGAAAAATAGTATATCTCCTGCAAACATTTCCAAGGTTTCATGAGAAGTTCCTAAGAGGCATGGAGGGAGAATCAGCAAACCTATTCTCTCTGTAAACTTTCACCAGTGCCTATCACCACATGTCATACAGAAACCCTTGCAATTCCTACTTCCATCTTCGCCACCCATCCCCTTACTATGCACAATGCAAGAATCATGACTCAGAGCTCCATTGGCATCCACATAGCCTATTTCTGCAACAAAGAACCCTAATGAGAACACACACACACAGCATTCTTAAGTGATGTCATCAGGCTATAAATAGCAATTATTTGTCCCTCTCATAGACTTTAAAATGTTCGCTGGTCCAAAAGAAGGAAAACCTGTGGTTCAAATAAAAAGGGAGAGAAAGTGTGGGGTATGCCATTTTACCACCAATTATGTGTGAAAACCCTAGGCCATAGAGCTGGAGGAAGAACTATGTAGTAGTTAGGAGAAAAGGGAAAGTATTCCATGGAGCTGGCCGAGGCAAAATTACTTGGGTGTTGCTTACACAGCCTTCATGCAGGAGCCATGGCTTTCCATCCTGGTTGTAACACACCAATAATGGGGAAAGTACTTATATCCTTTGGGTCTTTGTCCTTAATTCTAAAATAGCAGTTGCAGTGCTTCTGCTAAATGCTTTGGGAAATGAATGAGATAACATATGAACAAGAGAATATCAGATTTTTTAAAAAAAATTTAGTTGTAGATAGACACTATAGCTTTATTTTATTTATTTATTTTTATGTGGTGCTGAGGATCAAACCCAGTGCCTCACAAGTGCCAGGCAAGCCAACTACCACTGAGCCCCAACCCCAACGAGATCAGCAGATCTTAAGTGATCAGATGACATCACTCAAGAACGGTGTGTGTGTGCCACTGAATTGTGTTTATTCGTTGTATTCTGTTTCTATTGTCAATTTTCAAACTGTTGATGGTGGGCCCTGTGTGTGGGCGCCTGTGGTCACCGCCTCCCCTTGCGCTGGCAGTAGGAGCTCGCCCCTAGTGGACCACAGGGTGGCAGGACCTTGCAAGGTGGTGCAGGGCGGCGGGACCAGGGGGCGCTGTGAGCCGACCAAGGGTGGACCATGTGCTGGGCACCCGGAAGCCAAGCTAGCGCGTGGGGGTGGCGCTGGAGCAGGCCTGAGCAGTGGCGAAGCTCCTGGCGCATGAGGCGCGGGTCTGCAGCGCAGCAGCTCCAGGCAGCAGCGGCTGGTGAGGACACTGCCCCCATGGACGGCGCTGTGGAGAAGCTTTGCCGTCCCAACAACGTGGAGATCCTGCCACCGTCAAAAATACGGAGGAATTTAGAAGGCAATGACCAAAATGCCTCCGGGAGTAGAGCTCTAAAAGGGAAGAAACCTCGTTTTAATGTGTCACTGGTTTGTTTAACTAAAAGATTTACGGATCTCATCAAATCCGCTCCTGGGGGCATCCTGGACTTAAACAAGGCTGCGACAACCCTGGGAGTACCGAAACGCAGACTCTATGACATTACGGGCGTCTTGAATGGAATTGACTTCGTGGAAAAGAAATCCAGGAACCACGTTCGATGGACAGGATCTGACCTTAGCCACTCCGAGGCACTAACCCAGAAACAGAAGCTGCAGGAGGAGCTTGCAAACTTAGCAGCAATGGAAGGTGCTTTGGATGAGTTGATTAAGGATTGTGCTCAGCAGTTGTTTGAGTTAACGGATGACAAAACAAATGAAAGTTTGGCCTATGTGACGTATCAGGATGTCCACAGCATTGAAGACTTTCATGAACAGATTGTCATTGCCGTCAGAGCTCCAGAGGCAACCACGTTGGATGTTTTAGCTCCGGGAGAGGACAGTCTCACAGTTCACGTAAAGAGCACCAGAGGACCCATCGACGTGTACTTGTGTGAAATGGAGCAGAACCACTCAAGTGGCAAGACATCTGACGGAGCAGAGACCTCTTCATCTGAAAGCCAACATCCAGAAGGCCATGAGGAAGGGGAAAACTCCCCTCAGCAAAGTGAAGATTTGCCTGAAGTAAACAACATTTGACAGCCTTTGAGGATTGATGGATTGAATGTTTTTCACAACATCCTTTTTGGATGAATGGTACATGGATTTGACTCTGAGAACAAAAAATCATCCAGGAAGTTCTCTCCCTCTCAGCAGCATTAAGGCCAGTCGTCTCTTTGACTAGCTCCTTACCTAGATGACTGGATAACTATGGTTTCTGCATTCAGAACTAATGCTTTTAAAATTATTCACTGTTTGGGGGAGGGAAATTGACATCTTTCCTCCAGGAATAACTTCATAACAAAGGGGATCACAGAACCAGATGGTAAGGTCTGGCACAGTTTCTGGTATAGTCTGCATCTCTCTCTTCCCCCCTCCCCACCTATTAGCTATCTATAATATCAGGATTCAATCTGACCTAATTATAAAGTCATGAAATATAATTTGCTCTAAATCAATCCCCAGTATTTCTTCATTCCCCTCCTCTCCTCCCTCCCCACTATTCCCTTCCATCTACTCTACTGATCTTTCTGCTATTTACTTTTTTTAAGAAAGACAGAGAATTTATTTATATATATATTTAGTTTTCGGTGGACACAACATCTTTATTCTATTTTTATGTGGTGCTGAGGATTGAACCCAGTGCCCTGCACATGCCAGGCAAGCACGCTACTGCTTGAGCCACATCCCCAGCCCCTACTATTTACTTTTATTTCTCTCTTTCTTTTTAGTTAGTGTCTTGTGGATACCTGTGATGGTGAGATCACTGTGGTATAATATATACATAGGAAAGTTAGGTTAGATACATTCTGCTGTTCTTCCCTTATTCCATCCCTCTCTCCTTCCTCTCCCTCAATCTCCTTGATCTGGTCTACAGATCTTCTATTTGCTGGAACCCAACTTTTCACTTCCTTTCTCTCTCTTTTCTTCCCACTTATTTTGGAGTAGCTTCTGCATATCAGAGAAAATTTTCAATGTTTGACTATCTGGGTCTGTCTTATTTCACATGACAGTCTCCAGTTCCATCCATTTACAAGCAAATGCCTTAATTTCATTCTTCCTTATGCTGAGTAACATTTTATTGTGTATACATACCACATTTTCTTTATTCATCTGTTGAAGGGCACATATTTACAATAGCTTGGCTATTGTAAATCATGCTGGTATAAAGGTTGATGTGCTCTGCCTTCTTTTAAGCATTATGTTGTATAGCACAAAATAATTGCCTTACACTACTGGTTCACATTTGCAGTTAAGTTGTACATTGCATAGGAGTATACATGGATCTAAATATGATGTTTCTGTGTATATTTGTATAATATTTAGATTACTTATGATATGTGTCTAAATGACCTTTTCACCCTTGTATAAGCCATTAAGGCATATATGGAAGGTCACAGACAAATGTTTGGATTTTCTTGAATGAGGGTTACAGGAGAGTTTTCCAGACTTTTACACGTAGAAGTATCATAAGTGTTCTATACATTTAAATTCATGGATTTAATTAAAGCATTTTAATGTGGTTCTCAGTGCTGAAATTGGAGTCGAATACTTCTTGATGTCAAGCTACCTACAAACCTATGGTGTCCCAGCAGACACTGGTGGCATACCCCAAGGCTTTAGGGGAAAGTACAGAAATGCCATCAGGTAATAGCTTAATTCACTAAGACATGAATTCCATCATGAGAAATTGGAAACTGAGTTAAGCTTTTGTGATGTATGTCTGTTTGCAACCTTGCTGCTCAGTCAGAGGAGTTTTTCTATGCATGAGTTGTACTCTGCCCTCTCTCCAGCTCCATCCCCACATTCCAAGACCTAGCTATTTCTACCTCAGTGGGCTGTGCCTCAGTTTACTCAGTAATTTACCATTAGACTGTGACTCCATGAGGGACACGCATATCAATTAAATCACATAGTATGTAAATTGTGAGTAAAACTTCTTTCACTAGACATAAGGCATTTGATATTCAGCCATGTTCTTTTATTTATTTTATTTTTTTGTGGTATCAGGGATAGAATTTAGGGGCACTCAACCACTGAGCCATTTCCCCAGCCCTGTTTTTTTTTATTTTATTTAGAGACAGGGTCTTAGGGCCTTGCTAAATTACTAAAGCTGGCTTTGAACTCACGATCCTCCTGCCTCAGCCTCCCTTGCCACTGGGATTACAGGCATGTACTACCACACCCAGCACAGCCATGTTCTTGTGTATATCAGTAATTTCTTCCTATTTACTGCTCAGTAGTATCTAAATGTATGTGCATAGCAAGAACAGTTCTTTCATCTATTTTTCAATTTAATGGTGTTTCAGTTCTTTTCAGGCATCAGTAATTATGAATAAATTCATCATAAATATTCATCAATAGGATTGGAGTGAACATGAACATTTTCTGTTTGTCATTCTGGGGATCAAAACCGGGGTCTGATCATGGTAAACATGGCAAACATACCTCTCCTACTGACCTATGTCCCCAGAAACTTAGTATAACTTTTTATTCTCACAGAGAAAATCTTACAGTGGGATTTCTGGGTTAGTTGTATATTTCATTATATAAGAAAACTGCCAAGCTGTTTTCCAAAGTGATTATCATTTTTCTGTCCCCTGTGAAAGCAATGTATGATAGTTTCAGTGGCACTGCTTCCTAGAGAGCTCTCAGTGATGTCAGACTTTGGGGGTCCTATGTGTTTAGTGAAATTTAATTGAACAGGGGAGAATTTCTAGCATGTTAGAATAATATTGTGTTTGTGTATGTAGGATGAGGGTGAAAATAAGAAGCAACTCTTTCATGGCCACAGATTTAACATAAAATAATTTAGAAGGTTTAGCGTATTCTCTTCAGTGCTTAGGTGTTCAGATAACTTCACTATTACATGGCGTTATGTCAGTAGTAAGAGTATGAGTATGAGCATATAGAATACATACAGTAATACTTGCTTCCTCCACAGCACTGAAGTATATGCATTACTTTGCTAAGGCTGCTATGAAAGAGTAGCACAGATGCATAGCTTAAACATTGGAAATTCATTTTCTCACAGTTTTCTGAGGCAAGGGGGCTAAGACAACAAGGTGCATTTTTGTAGTCACATAATCTTGCTGGAGGCTGACACAGGGACATTATTCATCCATCACACTAGATCCAGTGGAGCACATTCATCCTTTCTCTGCCCTAAGGTACAGCAGTGAGGTATTAAACTTGCTTATTGCATTGGGGTATGGCCAGGGTTTCCTCACCAGTTCAGTGACCCATTGCAAGTGCTATCTATCACAGAGCACCTCCACTTCAGTGTCCAACTGTGGGATGAAACATATGAAGCTGACTCAATGCTCATCTTGCTTTTTTGCTTCATCTGCACTGTAGAGCTGTTTGGATCCATTTGGTTTCATTGTCTTCTTACTGGCCCCATGCACGAATGTGTCACAAGTCAAACATCCAATTGTACTAGTGATCCTCAAGGCCATCTTAGCCATCACAGAGCTTGTTAGATAGAGACTGATTGACAAGTTAGAGACAACCTATGGTGTTGTGAAGAATTGCTTTACCATTATTTAACCATTAACATTATGTTAATTTTTCTAGTTTCACACTAAGTATGGGGTAGTTTTTGGCATATAATACAGCTTAGAGTTTGCCTTGTCAGACCTGTGTTTTTTCACAAACCAACTTTAGATGCCATTTTCTAACACCAACACTTCATTATAATGATTATGTAAATCAAATAACTTTCTGAATTCAAATTCATTTAAAAAGGTAATCTGGGGGTTGGGGTTGGGGTTCAGTGGTAGAGTGCTTGCCTTACACGTGTGAGGTAGTGGGTTTGATCTTCAGTGCCACATAAAAATAAATAAAATTATAAAAAGTAACTGATATCCCTACTTGAAGTCAAAATCAGTATCACTTGCTAGATGTAATATAAAGAAGATAACCTAAAAATTGAAAATTTACAGTCAGGCATGATGGTCCCATCTTAGCATCACATCAAGGTGAAACTGAGGCAGGAGGTTCACAAGTTCCAAATCAGCCTTCCCAACTTAGCAAGATCATTTAAAAATTTACAAAAGCAAGAGGGCTAAGGATATCACTTGGTGGTAGTGCATACCTATGTTCAATCACTAGTACTGCAAAAAAAAGTGAAATAAAATAAATTTATAAAACAACTGGGAAATTCGAAATAAAAAATGGAATATAACTACCAAACACAATCCACTGACAATTTACTTATTTTGTATGTTGTCTCATACACTTCCCAAAACACTCACTTAGGGGAAATATTGCAATTTCTATTTTATAGACCCAAAGATATAAGTCCCAAATTTTATAGACCCAAAGATATAAGTCCATTTCCCACTAGGACATGTGCCAGAACCAGGATGGAAGTCCCTGACTGCTGCATGCCACAGCCAGTAAGAAGAGTGTGTGGGCAAAACACAAGTAACATTACTACATCCAGCTACACAGACTACTTTCCCCTTTTCCCTATTATGTAATTCTTTCATCCAGTTCTGTGGCCTAGGGTTTTCATATGTAATTGGTGGCACATTGGGATACCCTATCCTTTGTCTCCTTTTTTATTTGAATTTGAAGTTTTGAGATCTTTTGGAACAGGACATGTTTTTAAAATATTATCAGAGGGAGAAATAATTACTATTTATAGCCTGGAACATCACTTAAGAATGTGTGTGGATACTCAGTAGAACATATTTGCTTTGGAATTGCCTTTCTGCATGTCAATGGGGGCTCTGAGATGTAATTCTTGCATTGTTCAGAGTAATAGGGGTATATGTTTGGAACAGGCAGTAGGAAGGTCTTCTGCATAACATGTGATGATAGGGTGAGTGTTTATGGAGAGAAAAAGGGTTTGTTGCTTCTCTCTAGGTGCTGCTTATTAAATTCTGAAGATACAGCAGAAGTGTTCGCTGGACATGTTTTAACATTTTTACAATGCAACAGTTCTTTCTTTTGTCTCCACAAATATTCCAAATGGCTTCAGTATATTAGTTATATTTTTCTAAAGCAGAGTAAAGTAAGTGCATTAGTAATAGATATTTTAAATGGTAGTTTTTGTCCCAATGTTTTCATCATAGACACCATATGAAGTCAGTGTGCCACATTTTGAGAAACCCATTCAAGAGCAAAACAAAGCTTTTTAGTTGAAACAAAATATACACACGTATTTCTTTTTTTACAAACCCATCAAACTACTACTAAATTCAACACATACAACACCAGTCAACAAGTTTAGAAGTATTTACTATGAAAAAAAATGGAAGGCTTTGAAAAAACACTCTACAAATGCTAGAAGAAAATAAATGTAGGCTCAACAATCCAACATATTGGCAATCACCCACTTCCTTAAAATGACACCTAAAGTGCAAGAAATAAGTGGTACACCATCAAATTTAAAAACTTCTGCACAGGAAAGGAAACAATTAAGAGCATGAAGAGAGAACCTATGGAATATGAGCGGATCTTTGTAACCTACACCTCAGACACTTGGTTAATTTTATTGTTTGGATGTGAGGTGTCTCCCCAAAGCTCATGTGTTAGACACTGCAAGAAAGTTTAGAAGAGAAATTATTGTGTTATGAGAGCCTTAACCCAATCAGTGAATTAATCCCCATAGGGATTAACTGAGTGGTAATTGAAGGCAGGTAGGATGTGGCTGGAGGAGGTGGGCATAGGGGCCATGGCTTTGGAGTATATATTTTGTAAAAGGATAGTGGAGACTCTGCTTGCTGATCATGTGGGAGCTGCCTTCCTCTGCCGCACTGTTCTGCCGTGATGTTCTGCCTCACCTTAAGCCCCAAGGAATGGAGCCTTCTATGGACTGAGATCTCTGAAACTGTGAGCCCCTAAATAAATTTTTCCTCCTCTACAGTTGTTCTGGTCAGGTCTTTTAGTGGCAACAGCAAAAAAGGGAACTAAAATAGTTAATATCTACAATATAGAAAAAACTTAAAAAAACCCACCAAAAACTAAATTACTAAATGAATACATAAAAAGATCTAAACAAACACTTCCCAAAGGAAGAAATTCAAATGACCAACAAATATACAAAATATTTTTCAACATCACAAGCAATTAGGAAAATGCAAATCAAAACTACACTAAGAATTCATCTTACTGCAGTATGAGTGGCAATTATCAGAAATAGATATAATAGTATGCTAGTGAAGAAGTAGGGAAAATGTACATTTATACATTGTTGATGGGACTGTAAATTTGTACAACCATTCTGGAAAGAATGATGGAGTGTTCTCAAGACACTAGTAATGGAACCACCATATGACTCAGCTATCCCACTCCTCAGTGTTTATCCAAAATAACTAAAAACAGCATACTACAGTGATGCAGACACAGCAGACTCAGTCTACTTATGTTTCTGAAGGGAATAAATTTATCATCAGGGCCAGGAAGTTGGTGACACACATATGTAATCCCAGCTATATGGAGGCTGAAGCAGGAGGATCACAATTTCAAGGGTGGGCTACTCATCCAGACCCTTTCTCAAAATTAAAAATGAACAGGGCCAAGGATGTACCTAAGTGGTAGAGTACTCCTGGGTTAAGTCCCCATTACTGCCAAGAAAAAAAATCCTGCTCAGTTGCTGAAAGAAGAGAAAGAAATAAAGAAGGAAAAAGGAAGGAAGGGAGGGACAGACAAAAGAACAGAGAAGAGAAGAAACATAAACATTACTTCATGAAGTCTGAGAGAGGGGCAAGAATTTGCATAACACAGGCATCTTCCTCACACTCACAATGAGTGCTTCTGATCTATATAAACTCTCCCTGCTTCATACATCACAAAAACTAGGAACTACACTGCTGATTATAGTTTTACTATTCTGTCACTCCAGGCTTCACTGGGAAAAGGGGTAAAAATGACATTATTCCCTAATAGCCAGCTAATTCAGAATTCTCAGACTCTGAGAATAGGCATTAAGTCTCCATACAGAAAAAAAGGAAACAACAAGCAGAGTATATCCTCATTTGCTTAGTATTGATGAAATTGGTATTCCTAAATTATAATTTCATTCAAGCACAAATTTCCTGATTAATAAATCATGAAAAACAGAATACCTCTCCAATTTATATCTAACAGAAGCAGAGAATGCAATCATCAATGGTAGGCAAGATGGCAGAAGTGAGCTAGGCAGCAAATCCTGGTCTCATCACAACATAGAAAGGGGGGCAACGAAGGAGAAGCAGAATCGAGAGGTGTGTGATAAAATAAATGCTCCAAGATTCAATATTACAAAGTCTTCTCAGACTTCTCAGACTTCTGGAGAGACTGAAACATAGGTTACTAGAGTAGAAAATAAACTCATGAGTCCCTTAACCCCCAACATGAATCTGGGGATGGCAAGGGGGAGAGGCAACAGAGAAAGAAAGAGGGAGGGAGAAGAAATTCTCTTAGGCTCACGCACTTAAAAACATTTAGAAAGACAAAATTTAAAGGGCGATAGTCACAGCAGGGTACAAAAACAGAGCAAACAGCATAAAACCAAATTGTGAAAAGAAAACTAAGCTGGAGTCCACAGCTATCTTATGGAGCCATCAGTCAACCAGTCACTCTCTTAAATCAGCATGGTGCCTTCCCATTCTCAGACAGCTAGCTACAAATTAAACCAGAGGGAAATATTCTGCAGTAGCAACTCTTAAGAATCTGGCTAGGAAGAACTTCTAGAAGGATCAATATTAGGTACAAATCATTGAAACCCCCTCCCCTCACCATGACCAAGGGGAACTGGCTGGTGAGGACCTGTGCCAGGAACTGTGCCTAAGCATGCTCAGCCACTGCAACCCAGGCAAGGGTGGAAAGTTCTGTGTAGAGATCACTTGATTGATTCAGACAGATGGCAATGAAGCACTTTGGCCTCAAACAGAGGAGAGTAAATTCACCAGGCCGCAACCACTGACTTGGGGGGAGGCACAATGGGGAGCCTAGGGATGGTCCCTGGGATCAAGGGAGCAGTACCAGAGTGAAACTGCTTAAATATCCAGTAATATAGAGAGCTGGCAGAAAATTATCAGTGTCTATGCAGTAGGAAGGAGCTGATCCCACCCGAAACTGGTGCACAGCCTGAACCATAATCACAAATAAAATAATATTGAATATAAATGGTCCAGTGTCTTCAATCAAAAGACAAAAGTTGGCAGATTGGAGTAGAAACCAAGGCCCAACAATATGCTGTCTGCAAGAGATTGACCTCACAGACAAAGACATCCACAGAATAAACATGAAAGGATGAAAAAAAAAACCCCATGTAATTCACATGGGACTGGTAAAGAAGCAGGGATTGCTATTCTCATATTAGATAATGTGGACTTCAAGCCAAGATTAATCAGAAGAGGCAAAGAATGACACTTCATATTGCTTAAGGGAATCAAACAAAAACAAGATATAATGATTGTAAATGTCAAAATACACTCTACATCATGTATATCTAAAGAGAACAAATAAAAAATAAAGAAGTGGGAAGGTGTCAAGTTAAAAAGCTTCTGCACAGGAAAGGAAACAATTGAGAGCATAAAGAGCAAGCCTACTGAATCAGAGAAAATCACTGCCCAGACAACGCGACCCAGAGAAGGGGCCCAGTGGCCCGCCTGCACGGTAGACAGACAATCCCAACTGGAAGAGGAGCCCAGCCTCCCGCCTGCATGGTAGGCAGACCACACAGGCCGGAGAGGGGGCACAGCCTCCCAGCGGCGCAGTAGACAGACCACCCCAACTGGAGGAGGGGCCCAGCCGCCCGCCTGTGCAGTCACCCTACCGAGCTCTGGACAAACATAAGGTTTCCCCAACACCCCCCACCTCATCAAACACCTTATGAGAAAAACTGATGGAACTCATCTTGGAAAATCCCACCAACCCTTAAAACCCACCAACCTGTGGGAGTGGCTACCAGTGCGGTTCTGCAGCGGATCAGGCACCTGGTTTACATCTCAGAGAATAAGAGTAGAGAGGCCACAGGTGGAAGCTCAAGTCCTCTCACACTGACTACCACCACCACCCTGAACCCAGAGACTCAAGCTAGGAACAGACAACGCCACCAACTGGAAGAAAAGAAAATAGAGTTCTGAGAAACATTTTTTCTTTCTTTTTTTCTCTTCTCTCTCTCTTTTCATCCATTCATCCAGTCTCCTCTATGCTTTCCCCTCTGGTACTCGCAACCTCAACATATGTGAAACCAAGAATTGTGCATGAAAAAGGTCTTTAACAACTGAATCACCAGAATAATATAATATAGAGGAATTGCATATGCCCCACCTCCCTCCGCCCTTTATATTTCTTTTCTTTTTTTCTCTTATTTTCTTTTTCCCACTCTCTTTTTTTCTCTTTCTTGTTATTTGTTTTTCTCCTTCTTACTCCCTCTATCGCACTTGAAACCCCCTAAATTTTACTATTTATAAGTAGGGTAATCTTATAAATACAGATAGGAATTTGAATCTATACATTCTTCCATAAATTACCCACCTATTGGTTAGAGCTTTCCAAAGATACTAAGTTAGATTAACCCCATACCCTCACCCCTTTCCCCCTAAACATAACATCCTACACCTGAAATTCAGTTTTCTTCAAGCTATCAGAAATGGTATGCCTTTCATGAAACTAATGACTATATTTGTAAATGATGATCGAAACCAACATTTGTAGACATATAGTCTAGCTATAAATGTAGTAATAAGGAAAACATGTGCTTAGATGATGTACTATTGATATTGAGAACTGTTAACATTCTCTTTCTCCACAAAAGGGAGACTTTGCAATTATACAAGAACAATATAAATATATAGGGGGAAAATCAATAACACAACAGTTTCACAAAGCAGAAAGAAACGTGAGCAGTATGAAAAGACAAGGAAAGAAAGGACAACAAGCAATGCAGGTCAACTCAACTTTAGAAGAGGTAATATCTGCAGCAGATGGAATGCCAGATAAAGAATTCAGGATATACATGCTTCAGATGATCTGGAGTCTCAAGGAAGACATTAGACAACAAAATCAGACAATGAAAGATCACTTTGACAATGAATTACATAAACAAATCCAAGGAGCAAAAGATCAACTATACAGGGAAATAGAGGTTATAAAAAACAAACAAACAGAAATCCTAGATATTCAGGAAGCAATAAACCAAATTAAAAACTCAAATGAGAGTACTACCAGCAGAGTAGAACACTTAGAAGATAGAACATCAGACAATGAAGACAAAGTATTTCAACTTGAAAAGAACATAGACAGCTCAGCGAGACTGTTAAGAAACCATGAGCAGAACATCCAAGAAATATGGGATAACATAAAGAGACCAAACATAAGAGTTATTGGGATACAGGAAGGTATAGAGGTCCAAACCAAAGGAATGAGCAATCTTTTCAATGAGATAATACGAGAAAACTTCCCAGACTTGAAGAATGAAACAGAATTCCAAATTCTAGAAGCCTACAGGATGTCAAATGTGCAAAATCATAAGAGATTCACACCAAGACACATTATAATGAAGATGCCCAAAATACAGAATAAGGAGAGAATTTTAAAAGCTTCAAGAGAAAGGAAACAGATGACATTTTGGGGTAAACCAATCAGGTTAACAGCTGATCTTTCAACACAGACTCTGAAAGCTAGAAGATCCTGGAACAACATATTTCAAATGCTGAAAGAAAATGGGTTCCAACCAAGAATCGTGTATCCAGCAAAATTAAGCTTCAGGATAGAAGATGAAATTAAAACCTTCCATGATAAACAAAAGTTAAAAGAATTCGCAGCTAGAAAACCATCTCTTCAAAACATCCTTGGCAAAACATTACAGGAAGAGGAAATAGAATATGACATTGAAAACCAACAGTGGGAGGTAGTAGAGTAAAGGGAAAAAATTATCAAAGAGGAAAAACAAATCATGTTAAGTAACATAAATAAACAAATATGGCTGGAAGTACAAACCATATCTCAATAGTAACCCTAAATGTTAATGGCTTAAACTCAGCAATCAAGAGACACAGGCTAGTAGAATGGATCAAAAAAAAAAAGATCCAACAATATGCTGCCTACAGGAGACGCATTTTATAGGAAAAGACATACATAGCCTGAAGGTGAAAGGTTGGGAAAAATCATATCACTCATATGGACCTCAGAAACAAGCAGGAGTGTCCATACTCATATCAAATAAAATAGACTTCAAGCCAAAGTTAATCAAAAGGGATAAAGAAGGACACTACATACTGCTCAAGGGAACCATACACCAACAAGACATAACAATCATAAATATATATGCCCCAAACAATGGTGCAGCTATGTTCATCAAACAAACTCTTCTCAAGTTTAAGAGTCAAATAGACCACAATACAATAATTATGGGAGACTTCAACAAACCTCTCTCACCACTGGACAGATCTTCCAAACAAAAGTTGAATAAAGAAACTATAGAACTCAATAATACAATTAATAATCTAGACTTAATTGACATATATAGATATACCACCCAACATCAAGGAGTTACACTTTTTTCTCAGCAGCACATGGATCCTTCTCAAAAATAGACCATATATTATGTCACAGGGCAACTGTTAGAAAATATAAAGGAGTAGAGATAATACCTTGCATCCTATCTGATCATAATGGAATGAAACTGGAAATCAACCATAAAAGAAGGAAGGAAAAATCCTGCATCACTTGGAGAATGAACAATATGTTACTGAATGATCAATGGGTTACAGAAGACATCAAGGAGGAAATTAAAAAATTCTTAGAGAAAAATGAAAACACAGACACAACATATCGGAATCTATGGGACACAATGAAAGCAGTTCTAAGAGGAAAATTCATTGCTTGGAGTTCATTCCTTAAAAACAGAAAAAAACAACAAATAAATGATCTCACACTTCATCTCAAATCCCTAGAAAAAGAAGAGCAAAACAACAGCAAAAGTAGTAGAAGGCAAGAAATAATTAATCAGAGCTGAAATCAATGAAATTGAAACAAAAGAAACAATTGAAAAAATTGACAAAACTAAAAGTTGGTTCTTCGAAAAAAATAAATAAGATCGACAGACCCTTAGCCATGCTAATGAACAGAAGAAGAGAGAGAGAACTCAGATTACTAACATACGGGATGAAAAAGGCAATATCACAACAGACACTACAGAAATACAGAAGATAATTAGAAATTATTTTGAAACTCTATATTCCAATAAAATAGAAGATAGTGAAGGTATCAATAAATTTCTTAAGCCATATGATCTGCCCAGATTGAGTCAGGAAGATATACACAACCTAAACAGACCAATATCAATTGAGGAAATAGAAGAAGCCATCAAAAGACTACCAACTAAGAAAAGCCCAGGACCTGATGGGTATACAGCAGAGTTTTACAAAATCTTTAAAGAAAAACTAATACCAATACTTTTCAAACAATTTCAGGAAATAGAAAAAGAGGGAGAACTTCCAAATTCATTCTATGAGGCCAACATCACCCTGATTCTGAAACCAGACAAAGACACCTCAAAGAAAGAAAACTATAGACCAATATCTCTAATGAACATAGATGCAAAAATCTTCAATAAAATACTGGCAAATTGGATACAGAAACATATCAAAAAGATCATACATCATGGTCAAGTAGGATTCATCCCTGGGATGCAAGGGTGGCTCAATACGGAAATCAATAAATGTTATTCACCACATCAATAGACTTAAAGATAAGAACCATATGATCATCTCGATAGATGCAGAAAAAGCATTTGACAAAGTACAGCATCCCTTTATGTTCAAAACACTAGAAAAACTAGGGATAACAGGAACATACCTCAATATTGTAAAAACTATTTATGCTAAGCCTCAGACTAGCATCATTCTGAATAGAGAAAAACTGAAGGCATTCCCTCTAAAATCTGGAACAAGACAGGGATGCCCTCTCTCACCTCTTCTCTTCAACATAGTTCTTGAAACATTGGCCAGAGCAATTAGACAGACGAAAGAAATTAAAGGCATAAAAATAGGAAAAGAAGAACTTAAATTAACACTATTTGCAGGAGACATGATTCTATACATAGAAGACCCAAAAGGGTCTACAAAGAAACTACTAGAACTAATAAATGAATTCAGCAAAGTGGCAGGATATAAAATCAACACGCATAAATCAAAGCAATTTCTGTATATCAGCGACAAATCTTCTGAAATGGAAATGAGGACAACCAAGCCATTTACAATATCCTCAAAACAAAAAACTAAAATACTTGGGAGTCAACCTAACAAAAGAGGTGAAAGATTTATACAATGAAAACTACAGAACCCTGAAGAGAGAAATAGAAGAAGATCTTAGAAGATGGAAAATGTACCCTGTTCATGGATAGGCAGAACTAACATCATCAAAATGGCAATATTACCAAAAGTTCTCTATAGGTTTAATGCAATGCCAATCAAAATCCCAATGGCATTTCTTGTAGAAATAGATAAAGCAATCATGAAATTCATATGGAAAAATAAAAGACCCAGAATAGTGAAAGCAACTCTAAGCAGGAAGTGTGAATCAGGCGGTATAGCAATACAGACTTCAAACTATACTACAGAGCAATAGTAACAAAAACAGCATGGTACTGGTACCAAAACAGGTGGGTGGACCAATGGAACAGAATAGAGGACACAGAGACCAATCCACAAAATTACAACTATCTTATATTTGATAAAGGGGCTAAAAGCATGCAATGGAGGAAGGATAGCATCTTCAACAAATGGTGCTGGGAAAACTGGAAATTCATATGCAACAAAATGAAACTGAACCCCTTTCTCTCGCCATGCACAAAAGTTAACTCAAAATGGATCAAGGAGCTTGATATCAAATCAGAGATTCTGTGTCTGATAGAAGAAAAAGTTGGCTCTGATCTACATATTGTGGGGTCGGGCTCCAAATTCCTTAATAGGACACCCATAGCACAAGAGTTAATAACAAGAATCAACAAATGGGACTTACTTAAACTAAAAAGTTTTTTCTCAGCAAGAGAAACAATAAGAGAGGTAAATAGGGAGCCTACATCCTGGGAACAAATTTTTACTTCTCACACTTCAGATAGAGCCCTAATATCCAGAATATATGAAGAATTCAAAAAATTAAACAGTAAGAAAACAAATAACCCAATCAACAAATGGGCCAAGGACCTGAACAGACACTTCTCAGAGGAGGACATACAATCAATCAACAAGTACATGAAAAAATGCTCACCATCTCTAGCAGTCAGAGAAATGCAAATCAAAACCACCCTAAGATACCATCTCACTCCAGTAAGATTGGCAGCCATTATGAAGTCAAACAACAACAAGTGCTGGCGAGGATGTGGGGAAAAGGGTACACTTGTACATTGCTATTGGGCCTGCAAATTGGTGCGGCCAATTTGGAAAACAGTATGGACATTCCTTGGAAAGCTGGGAATGGAATCACCATTTGACCTAGCTATTCCCCTTCTTGTACTATTCCCTAAAGACCTTAAAAGAGCGTACTATAGGGATACTGCTACATCGATATTCATAGCAGCACAATTCACAATAGCAAGACTGTGAAACCAACCTAGATGCCCTTCAATGGATGAATGGATTAAAAAATATGGCATTTATACACAATGGAGTATTACTCTGCACTAAAAAATGACAAATCATGGAATTTGCAGGGAAATGGATGGCATTAGAGCAGGTTATGCTAAGTGAAGCTAGCCAATCCCTAAAAAACCAATGCCAAATGTCTTCTTTGATATAAGGAGAACAACTAAGAACAGAGCAGGGAGGAAGAGCATGAGAAGAAGATTAACATTAAACAGGGACGAGAGGTGGGAGGGAAAGGGAGAGAGAAGGGAAATTGCATGGAAATGGAAGGAGACCCTCATTGTTATACAAAATTTCATATAAGTGGAAGTGAGGGGAAAGGGAAAAAATAAGGGGGAGAAATGAGTTACAGTAGATGGGGTAGAGAGAGAAGATGGGAGAAGATGGGAGGAGAGGGGGGATAGTAGAGGATAGGAAAGGCAACAGAATACAACAGACAGTAGTATGGCAGTATGTAAAAAAGTGGATGTGTAACCGATGTGATTCTGCAATCTGTATACTGGGTAAAAATGGGAGTTCATAACCCACTTGAATCAAGTGTTTGAAATATGATATGTCAAAAACTATGTAATGTTTTGAACAACTAATAATAAAAATTTTAAAAAAGAAAATCATTGCCACCTCGTCCTCAGATAGGCATTATTATGCAGAATATACAGAGAGCTCAGAAAATACCTGCCCCCCTCCATCCCAAATAACACAATCAATAAATTAGCAAAGGAACTAAAGAGGCACTTCTCAAATAAAGAAATACAAATGGTCAACAAATATATTGAAACAATGTTCAACATCTCTAGCAATTAGAGAAATGCAAATTAAAACTACATTGAGACTACACAGCAATTATCAATAATACAAGAAACAAATAAATGTTGGTGAGGATGTGGCAGGGGGAAAGTACACTTATACATTGTTGGTGGGATTCCATATTAGTTCTATTACTCTGGGAAGCACTATGGAAATTCCTCAAAAAACTAAATCCTGAACCACCATATGACCCAACTATACTACTCCTAAGTATATAACAAAAAAAAAATTAAAATCAGCATCCTACAGTGATGCAGCCACATCAATATTTATAGAAGTACGATTCACAATAGTCAAGATATGGAACCAAGCAATGTGCCCTTCAAAAGATAAGTGGATAAAAAAATGTGGTATACAATGGATTATTACTCAGCCATAAAGAAGAATGACTTGATGGCATTTGCTGGTAAATGGAAGGAACAGGAGACTATCATGCTGAATGAAATAAGCCAGTCCCCAAAAGTCAAATGTTGAATGTTTTCTGTATTATGTGGAAGCTAATCAAAAATAGGGGAGGGCTTTGTGTTGAAAACACTAGAAAAACTAGGGAGAATAGGAACTTATCTCAACATTGTAAAGGCTATCTATGCTAAGCCCCAGACCAACATCATTCTAAATTGGGAAAAACTGAAAACATTCCCTTTAAAAACTGGAACAAGACAGGGATGCCCTCTCTCACCACTTCTATTTCACATAGTTCTTGAAACACTGGCCAGAGCAATTAGATGAAAAAAATTAAAGGGATATACATAGGAAAAGAAGAACTCAAATTAGCACTATTTGCTGATGATATGATTCTATACCTAGAATACCCAAAAATCTATCAGAAAACTTCTAGAACTAGTAAATGAATTCAGTGAAGTAGTAGGATATAAAATCAACACCCATAAACCAAAGGCATTTCTGTACATCAATGACAAATCCTCTGAAAGGGAAAGGAAGAAAAATACCCTGATGGAATTGTTTGAGGTCTCCAGGAGTATGGTGGAACTTCAGATGTTAAGGAGTTAATGTCCTCCAAGCTCTTGGCAGGCAAGAGCAAGCAAGAACAGCAGACTGTGCTCAGGATATGCTCAGTTGACATGGTCAGACTTGACATAAGTTCCTATTGAGACTATGGATGTTCTTCATGTCTTTCCCTTGTGGTGGAGTTATTTTGGGGGAATGTTCCTGTTACCTTATGCTTAGCTTCTGGTATAGATCTACTATAAAGACTAAGGATATAAATGCAAACATAGCCTTGTTTTAAAGAAGATATTTTAGTATTTTGTCTGCCTAACTTCAAGGTTGCATTCCATTGTGGGGAACCCACTGTAAACTATAAAATGCTGTGATTGCCAATAATAAAAATCCTTAGCTGCACCAAGCTTTGGATCCCCTGTGTCCCTTCTTTCATCTTATTCATTTCGTCACTTCCTGACAAGAGTACTCCATTTTCAATAGCCTAAAAAAAAAAAACTTGGAAATCAACTTGATAAAAGAGGTGAAAGATCTTTACAATGAATACTACAGAACACTAAAGAAAGAAATTAAAGACCTTAGAAGATGGAAAGGTCTACCTCGTTCTTGGATAGGCAGAATTTATATTGTCAAAATGACCATACTACCAAAAGTACTATATAGATTTAATGCAATTCCAATAAAAATGCCAATAACATTCCTCATAGAAAAATAAAAAGATGTCATGAAATTCATCTGGAAAAATAAGAGAGCCAGAATAGCTAAAGCAATCCTTAGTAAGAAGAGTGAAGCAGGTGGCATCGGTATACCAGACTTTAAACTATACTATTGAGCAATAGTAACAAAACAGCATGGTATTAGCACCAAAACAGACAGACTAATGATAGACAATAGAGGACACAGAGATAAACCCACAAATATCTTATATTTATCTAATATAAGATAACTGTAGTTGTCTTAGACAGAGGCACTAACAACATATATTGGAGAAAAGATAGCCTCTTCAACAAATGGTGCTGGGAAAACTGGAAATCCATATGCAACAAAATGAAATTAAACCCCTATCTATATCTCTCACCAAGCACAAAACTCAACTCAAAGTGAATCAGGGAGCTAGGAATTAAACCAGAGACACTGCGCCTAATAGAAGAAAAAGTAGGCCCAAATCTCCACCATGTCAGATTGGGCCCTTTCGTCCTTATTAAGGATTCAAATTAAAAAGCTTATTCTCAGCAAAAGAAACAATCTGTGAGGTGAATAGAGACCCTAAATTTTGGGAACAAATTTTTACCACTTGCACAACAAATAGAGCACTAATCTCTAGGATATATAAAAAAACTCAAAGATCTTAACACCAAAAACCAAATATGTAGTTCAACTACAAAAAAAAATTTAAAAAATAATCATCAGAGTCCAGACCCACCCATACTGGCCTGTGCAGTTCCCAGGTGCACAGAAGGCTGGGTCTGCCCCTTCCCTGGTGGGGCAGACACTCGCTAGAGCCTAGCCTCTGGTGCAGGACCACCCCTTCTGACCAGCAGATTACCATGGGAGCCGAGATCCAGCCCAGACAGCCCACACCAGCCCTCGCAGGAACCATGCTCTCAGAAGGCCCGGTTCACCTCTACCCCGGCAAGGCAGACACCCACCAGAGCCTAGCTTCTAGTGAAGGACTGCTCCTTCCAACCAGCAGACTATGAGGGAGGTCAAGCTCAGTGGCCTAGATCCACCCACACCAACGTGTGCAGGACCCAGACCCAAGATGCAGTAGCATTCATTGAGGGCTACCAGCAGGGTCTGGAAGCCCAACATCAAGGTGAGGTACAAACAATCTGCATGGGTACTACAAGAATTTAGGGAAGAAACTGTAATATCTCAGACCCACACTGCAAGAAAGGAAGACACATAGACAACATGAAAAAACAAGGGAGAAAAGTGCCCAAAACAAACCACAATACTAAAAAAACTAATTATCAGTAGAAATTATTCTAATATACATGGTTTAAATTTACTGTTTTTTAAAAGGGCAAATATCAGTTTAGAAGATAAGGACTCATCCAGATTTCCACAAATGATTAGGGCTGGTATGATACTCTATTTATTGCCTCAGTATATTTTCTAGGACCTGATATTAGTATTGTTAGTTGCTAAAAATAGAAATAATAAAAGCAATCTGAAAATTGTTACCCATTAATAAAGACATATTTCACAATTGGTAATTACTTTTTTTGCTATCCAACTCAATGCGGGGTAGAGTCAATTTGTCTTTTATATGAAAGTCAGAAATTTGGGGTCTGAAATACTTTCAAAGAATCTTTGTATGTGAAAAAGTTGTTAATGTACTAGTAATGTTATCCTTATGTTATTAAGGATAAAATATCATGGAAAACAAATCTATATAATTTTGCAATGTAATTAATGGATTACACACCTCCTTCTGGTACCTGAGTAGACTCCAGAATTTTACCAATGCCCCTCTGACAAGACTATCTCTTTTTTACCTCGAGTCTTTGGCTGAGGCTGTTCCTAGAGATCATCTTCCAGGCCAGACCCTTAAAAAATATGTTTTTGAGGGATATTAGTAAGATGGAGAAATAGGAAAACTACCAAATTTACTTTCTCATGGATGCAATGAATAAATATCTAATGAATCTTAGTATACTTTGGCTTTGGTAGTGCTAAACATATTTAAATACTAATCAAAGACACTTCAATATGTACTAATATAGTAACCCGTATGCCAGTATCCTGAATTATCCAGCTTTTACCAACCTTACAGTAAAACAACATCAATCAAAGAAACAGTGTCACCATTCACTGAAATCCTTCCTCTTTGAACTGTCTCTTTCCAAGTCAATACTGGGATATTTGACATTACAAATAATTGAGCAACAAGCATTTTAAGCAAAACCATTCAGTTTACTTACAAAAGGATAGATAATGAGAAAATACTAAATACTATGTTGAAACTGAAGTTAGGCTCTGTCTCTACCAGGCAAGTGTTCTTTGGTCAGCCACTACATCTCTGCCTTGGTTTTCAACAGTAGGAAATAACTTAATGTCCCCATGTAGACAGGCCTTATTATATTATTATGTTAGAAGATGTCAGCTTGGAACCCTCTATGCATGGTAGTGTAAAACGGTGTCTTCATTTTGGATGCAGTGACTAAGAAAACTGATTTTATGATTAAACTGAACAGCATTTCCTCGGATTTACTAGTGTATACCCAGCCCTGGGCAGCAAGGTTTCAAAGACACAAAGCAAGTCTCAAAGGAGAAGGGAACATTCTTTTTATTTTTTTTTAAGAGAGAGTGAGAGAGGAGAGAGAGAGAGAGAGAGAGAGAATTTTTTTAATATTTATTTTTTAGTTCTCGGCAGACACAACATCTTTGTTGGTATGTGGTGCTGAGGATCGAACCCGGGCCGCACGCATGCCAGGCGAGCGCGCTACCGCTTGAGCCACATCCCCAGCCCACATTCTTTATAGCAAGAGAAGACAGAAAGTTAGAAACTATTCTCTCCACATTCCCAACCAGCTTTCAGGAAGTATTTGGAATCCTTTCCAGTGTTTTCTTCCTTCCTGTCACTGAGGATGTCATAATGCAGGAGACACCAAATGCTTTGTCCCACTGGCATTTTCTTGTACTTCCCAACATCTGCGCATCAGGTTGTCCTTCACTTTTACTCTCCTGACCAGGTGTCATATCCCAACCTTCCCTTGGTGGCTCTTGTTGAGACAGTTCCTAACCAGACTGCTGGTCCTTTTGGAGAATGTGTGTAAAAGTGAACAGTTTTGTTGATTATGCAAGTGCTGGTGAATATGCCTAATATATTGATGTATGTAATCACAATGACATTTTATCAACCTGATTCTGTATTTATTATGTCTTGATTCACTTACTTTTAGTACTAGAGTTTGAACTCATAATTGCTTTACCACTGATCTATATCCCTAGTCTTTTTAATTTTTGATAAGGGTCTCATTATTTTGCTGATGGTCTCAGTAAGTTGCTGAGGCTGGCCTCCAACCTGCAATCCTCCTTCCTCAGTCTCCTTGGTCACTGGGATATCAGTCATATGCCTCTGTGCCCAGCTCAATTATATGTACTTATTTTTAGCAAAGCTCCTATTCCCACAGTGAAGTCACTCCCTCAAGAGTTATCTGCAAGGATTCTGTAAAGGATTTTAACCAATGCTGGAAAGGATTATGCAATCTGCTATTAGTAAGCATCAGAAAGAAGTCATCAGGCATATTTCCTGTGAATGTAAGAACATCCATCCAGGCCAGAGCAGAAAATAATCCTTGGATCAATGCTTCCTTCATGAGACCAATATATACTCCTTATCAACAGGGAAAAATATTATCAATATATCTATAATATCAACAAAAACTTCTCAAAAGCAAATTTCTGGTAACAGATAACATTGAATATGAAAGCATTCATGACCACAGGCTCAACAAGCTGAGCAGATTCTTTTTCATCTCGTCTTCCTCTAGATGCATTTCTTGGTCTTCCTTGTCTTGTCATGTTTCACACTGAAAGCTACATAATGCAATTTGAAATACACATTTAAGAAGCTAACATATTTAAACATTTCCATTGACTCCCAGATAATATGTAATTTTTTTCCTAAAACAACCAACTTCTTTAATTACAAAGCGACAAACATGCGAATGGTTAGTGTAGAAATTTAATTGACCCATGTTATCCCTACTATGTGTTGCAGTAATTCACTTGCAGGTCAGCATGGGAAAAGAAAGAAGAAGCAGAGCAAGCAAAGCAGCAGCAGAAAAAAAGTCCTTTATTGTGTACAAGACATCCTTTTTTAGTATTGTGAACAAAGAAAGCAGCCTTCCAACATCAATGAATCAGGTCTTTCAGCTAATACAGAAGTTTTACTTTCTAATCAGAAGTGACCCGCTTCTCATGGCTAATCTACCCTCAGCCTGGAGTATGCTGAGCTCTGCTCTTTGTTAAGAACAGATAATAAAATTTTTCTCAGCGCCCTCCTAGCCCACTTGGCAGAACATCCCGTTTGCAGGCAAGTCCTCCCAAGGACGCAGACACCTCTTTTTCAAGCATGTCCACTGTTACCTTATCTAAACCTTGAAGGAGGCTCCAATTGGTCAGCTCAGATGTGATTCAGTGAGGCCAACATCCTCAATATGAAAGACAGTGGGACTGTGATTTTTTAAAATGTGGAAAAAACTTTCAATTTATATAGCAGGGTAATTGTATTTCTGTATGCTTCCCCAGTGCTTACAGAACCATTATTTTTTTCCATGCTGGCAAATAAATTGCTTTAAGTTACATAGCACAAGAGTACATTTTGGATGAGGTTTGGTTGGACGAAGTTTTCCATCATGGAGACATGTAGGAAATTGCTCATAGAGAATTAAAATTCATATAGTTAACACATATGTCACAGTCCCAGCAACTAAGCCCATTTGCTTCTGAGAGAACATTTTCCTGGAGTGCACAGCCTCCTTAATTCCCTCCCAAAACCTTTATGACCATTTTGGTACCATCCAGAGCACAGATAAGATCTTGAGATACAAATCCCTGGGTATGCCACCATTAGTGCTCAGCACATTTCAGGGATGTAGTCATGACCCATATGTCCCCATATTTTGAGGCTAGTTCCTCACTGCCAGCCCTGCTTCCTGCCACAGTCCCAATTGAGGACTCAGGAATCTGTCCTGTGGGCCTGGAAGACGCTTCCAGGAGTCCCATAATTCCATCATCACCCACAACATCTGCCCCATCTTTATAGATAAAGTACAAAGATAGCCATGTTCACTGCTTACTCCCTAGGCCCAGTCCCTCCAGGATAGCAAACGCCCTGGAAGATCCTTCCCATCCAAGGCCATGGAGCCCACCTGTGAGAAGGATGACCACCTCTAGTCCTTTCTAGAGAGCCTTGAGCCCAATATGCTGGAAGCCCACTGGTACCTTCTCACACTCCTGGACACTAGTACTTCTGACAGGACTGGTCTAAGGACTTACCAGCTGATAATAGCAAGAAGTAATGAAAACCTCCCCAAAAAGGAAGACAACTCACCTTGGCACAGATTTGGGGGCAGAAAGCAAAAAGCAGGATGCATGCGTAGTAACAGATGCACAGCAAGGAGCATGCACACCAAGTTGGCTGCCTGAAGTGGGGGCTGGGCTTGCCCTGTCTCACTAGAGATGTCTTGTCTTGCACAGAGAGATCCTTGAACCTCCCTTCTTTTCCCCTCCTGGAACTTACTTTCTCTACTAGGATCTTTGAGAATAAACAAACCAAGGTTATTCTTAGGAAAATGTGTTTCAGAAAGACTCACTTTGAAAGCAAAACTTATTTAAAAACTTAATATATGTTTCTTAATATATATTTTCCTTTTCACTACTCTTCTTTTTCTTTCTATTTTTCCTTTATTTTTTGTGCTTCTAGGAATTGAATAAGAGGTACTCTATCAATAAGACACATCCCAAGACCTTTTTATTTTATTTTTATTTTCTGAATTGGGTTCATGTAAATGAGAGGCTGGCCTAGAACTTGCAGTATTTCTACCTCAGCTTCCTAAGTTGCTGAGATTGCAGATATATACCACTGCACTTGGCCTTAATATCATATTTTTGTACATAATTTGAATATGTACAATTCTTTTCCCAACACTGTTTCTTTCTTTTTTGTCATGATTTTAATTTCTTTCCCCACTCCTAGAGAATAAAAGCATTCACACATGTTTACTTTTTGGGGAATTTATTATGTACATTTAAATCTCTGTATTCATGTTAGACTTCATTGCCTATATCTGTCATCATTCAGACAGAGTATGATTCAGAAATACTGGTAAATATTGGTCCTAGAATCTAGGCTAACTCCAAATGACCCAACAAATAGGAGATAATGAATTCCACATATAGACTTTGGGTGAGAAACTAATTAGCAAAAGGTCCAATTCATGCCATCAGATTGCTGGAGGGATGTGCTTCCTGAGGACTTGTGCTTGATAAGTCCAAAATGGCTCCAGTGTTTCTTCCAAGGGTAGGCTTCCACCTGTTGCTCACTTCTAGCTTCCTCTCTTCATTTTTGTGGGAGATTACCCCTGGACAACCAGAAGTGTTCAAAGCATCATAATTTGGTTTGCATTTAAGTAAGTAGTGAAATAGCAGTGGTAACATACTTGAAGCAGGAGAAGCTATTAAAGACTTTACAGAGGCATGAATAATTGACCAATGATCTTAAGGACTCTTTCTGGGCTGCTGAGCTAGGAGTTGGAGCTTGAATTGACAAGCTCCAACTACCTGAGGGATGGCTGAATTCTCCACATAACCAGTGCTCCCCATCTTCTAGACATGAGATTCTAAAGACAAATTTAGCTTTACAGAGGACACAGGGGATACAGGAATTTCAGAAACTACAGATTCTTGGCAGCTGACATTAGAGTTCTATAAACAGTGTCACATAAGCTCAGACTGGTAGTTGATGTTAAATCATCTATTCCTTATCATATTAAATATACCTCTCATAAATTGAAAGAACACTAGGAATATAGAGATCCTTTTGCTGTGGCAAAGCAATGCATGACATTCAGGCATACTCCAGCCCAAGCACAGATTCCACATGATGCCAAGAACAGAAGAGACCATAGACACTCACCAGCCATTTTGCCTCTGAGTTCTTGTCTGTCCAAGTGATGCAAAACAGACAAAACACTGTTATCTGCAGTAACCCTAAAAGTCCCATTCAAGGATGACCTTTTTATCTGAAAACATTCAATGCCAAAGGAGGAGTACAAAATTGGGTTCTCAGTGTATTTGAAAATACTTTTATACAACAATTTATTCATCATTGAGGATATCGTATAATACACTTTGCTGCTTCCCAACATGAAGCTTGCAATCCAGTTTTCAAATGTCAGAAAGTATTATACGTGAAGTAGAAAATATCTGTAAAACAGGTATATTTGTATGTTGGTCAATGCATATAAAATACATATTCACAGAAACATAAATGTATCTCTGTATGATTATAAGCAAACATAACATTAATGATTTGTTTAACCAAAGTTAAACACATCATTTGTGTGTTAAAAGAGTTTTTAGGTAGCTTCTTATAAAATTACAAATCTCAGAAACTTGGAAAGAAAAAAATCTCAGCAAGGAATCATGTTTAAAAGTGCTCATTTTGCTGCACATTTATAAATGGTATCCATGAAATATTCCCAGTTTTTTGAAATGATCAACTCCTTGCTCATTTGATACAGAAAATTTCTTAAAATTTCTAATGGTGCTCCTGTAGCTTTGTAATTTGTCCATTTGTGGGGTTGATTTTCTATCTTAATTTTCATCCATTCATGTTTTATTTTCATAATTATTTAAAGTATTTCAATTCAGTGCTTTCATTGAGGGTGCTTGTATTAAAAATTACCCATTTGTCTTATTGTATGATGAGTAATTCCCCTAATTATATACTTTCCAAGGTTGTTGATGACTTTTTAACAATTGTATATATACATATGGGGTACAATGTGCTCTTTTGATATGTGTATATAACATAAGATATAATTAGATCATAAAACAAAAATGGTACACATAGAACCAATGTTTACTTTAGAGTGGTGAATTTGTGGATAATTTTTATTTTACTCTTTCATATTTTAGGATTTAGTACAAAGAGCATGCACTGTTTTTTCCCAGAAAAGATATAGACATTATTTTACAAAAATACAACATTAAATTCCCTTTATTATATATAATAGATAATGTTGACATAAAAAGCAATGTTATTTCATAAATTCATTTATTATAAAGTCAGTATTGATTTTTATGCACCATTTGAGGCATGGAGAATAGAGAATACCTTGGTTTGCAGTTCTTTTATAGTTAAAATAATGGAATAGAACATTCTGTACCCCCCAAAAGGCTAAAATATTTGTAGAGTAGTATTTTATGACATCAATTGTCTTTATTACTTTTACCACCCATAATGAAAAAGGCAAATAAACATGATGCACAGTCAATAGATTATAACTAAACATTCATCAGTTTTTAACATTCAGGGAAGTTTCTATTTCTCAGAGTAGCCAATTATGAGTGCAACATCTTTAGATTTACCTGAGTTTCCTCCAAATATATTTCCTAATCTGTCACCATATTTGTGAGATTCGATAATTTGTCATTTTTTAATCTATTGCTTTAATTTGTCCAAAACTGTCTTACTTTGGACCTCGACTAATTCTCAATCTTCTTAAATGTTCTATAGAGTTTAATATTCATTTTCATTCCTTATTGCCTAATTTTTGCCTTATTCCATTTTCTTCTCTCACTGTAGAGATCATTTTCAGTAAGTTCTTGTGATATGTTAGAATAAGGAATGCTTCTATGTTCTTGATGCTACTGGTGATTAACTTCTATTGTCAAAGCAGTAATGGGAGAAATATCAGTAAAAGGCTACTAAATTGTACTTATTATGAAGAGTTAAATAGTCAAGATATCTAATATACAGCATGTTCATTAGCTAACAATATTGTGTTGTAACCTGAAATTGCAAAAAGTGTAGGTTTCATATGTTTTTTACCATGCATACATCCAAAGTATAAAAAATAGCAATGTGAAGTGATAGATATTGTAGATTGAATAACTATAGTAGTCATTTCAATCTGTTTATGTTCATAAAAATACCATTTTATGTCAAATTTATACAATGTAACAAATGTATAACAAAATTTAAAATTTGGTTGTGACTCAGTGGTAGAGCATTTGCCTAGCATGTGTGAGGCACTGGGATCAATTCTCAGCACCACATATAAATAAATAATAAAGGTCCATTGACAACTAAAAAATATTTTAAAAAATTTACAGAGTAAAACATGTAGTATGAATTCAGGAATGTTAATATTCACATGTTTTGAAGTGAATCCTATAGAATGGGGTAATAATGCATTAGCTAATGTAATGCAGCTAATGCATTATTACCCCAAAGCATAACAAGAGGACTCTGTTTCCTTGCAAAAAGCAAAGTTGTATTTTGCAAATATTGCCCTATTCCTTTCTCATGCATCCCTTCAGACAACATAGTTGCCTCCTTTGTACTTACCTTCTATTTTATTGAACACATGAAATCAGAGGTTTGGGGGCTCTTGGACCAGACTGTGAGTCCAAGTTGAAATTATTTCTCTCATTAATACTCAGGCTCTTACTACTTTGTATGTAACATAGCATGAGTAGGCACTAATAAATGCTGAGTGAAAAAAATTCTTAGAAATGCCTAAATTTCAATAAATAATATGAAGAATTGATAAGTGGCATGACAACAAAATAAAAAGCTTCTGAAGAATGAAGGAAACAAGAATATGAAAACAGTCTGTAGAATGGGAGAAATATTTTAGCAGCTATTCTTTTGACAAGGGATATTAATCCAGAATATACAAAGAACACAAGAAACAGCACCAACACAAAACAAATCAAAACAAATGACCTAATCAACAAATGGGCAAATGAATAAACAGACATTTCTCAAAAAGGAATATAATGGCTAACAAATAAATTTTAAAAATATTAAACAACCCAGCAATCAAAGAAATGCAAATGGGATTTTATCTCACTTCAGTCAGAACGCAAGAATGCACTCAGCAAGAATATAAGTAAGAAGAAATGTGAGAAAAGAAGAGGGGAAAGGTACACTTATACATTGTTGGCAGGAATGTGTTAGTACAACCACTATGGAAATCAGTATGGCGGGTCCTCAAAAGCCTGGAAATGGAAACTCCGTGTGACTCAGCTATCCTAATCCTTCCAAGAAGACTAAAATCAGCCTATTATAGCAATACATGCATATCAATGTTTATAGCAGTAAAACTCACAATAGCCAAGTTATACAACCAGCTTATGTATCTATGAACAGATAAATGGATAAAAAAATGTTCTCTCTCTCTCTCTCTCTCTCTCTCTCTCTCTCTCTCTCTCTCTCCCTCTCTCTCTCTCTCCCTCCCTCTCTCTCTGTGTGTGTGTGTGTGTGTGTGTGTGTGTGTTGCATTATGAAAGTTTTACAGTGGAGTTTTACTCCACTGGAGTTTTACTCAGCCATAAAGATCAATGAAATTCTCTTATTTGCTGATCAATGGATGGAACTTGATAATATCATGGTAACTGAAATAAGCTGCACTCAGGAGATGAACTGTGAATATTTCCCTCATATGCATACCCCTTGAGAGAGCAACAGAAACAAAAGCTGGATCTCATAGAAACAGGATGGAGATGATTAAAACAGAGTAAAGGGATTGAAAAGAAGGAGGATGGGAGGGAAAAGTTACATATTAAGTAATAAAATAGAACAAATTATACTATGTTCACATATGAATGTATTAAAACTAATCCCACATTTTCATATAATTACAACGCACTAGCTTAGAAAAATAATAGAAGAGAGACAATTAGAGGAAAGAGAGGTTACAAGGGAAATGGGAGGTAGTAGGAAAAAAGAGTGATCAAATTATTTTATATGCTTATGTGAATATGTCACAATGAATCCTACCATTAGCTATAATCATTGTGCATCAATAAAAAGCATTAAGAAATCTTAGTAAACAACTGGCCTCTTCTCTTTTAAAAAGTTAATATCATGAAAGACAAAGATCATAGAACAGGTCCAGAAAAAAATGACAATATACATGAAAATCCTATTCAGTGGACTGGATCCTCAATTGCAAATATTGTCTATAAAGAGATTTTTGGGAGAGGTGGGCAAATTTACATGTAGGTTGTATGTGAAAACTTTGCAATTTTCCATTGCTAAATTTTCTCAAAAGAAAACACTTTTTCTTTGTTTGTAGGTTATATACACACTTAGGGTAAAATGCTATCATAACATCTGAATATTGAATGCTTCAGTATCAATAAGATAAACAATATCAAGAAGAACATAAATAGAAGGATGTGAATAAGAGTGGAAAGGAAAACAGATACTGGCAGTACGAATGATAAAGGTAGTATGGAGGGAGGTGGAAATGAAACTAACAGCAAAACATGAGCAATTGGTGAATCTAGTGAAAATATATGAGCTTTAATTATACCGATCTTGTAAATATTCAAATTTGTTTTCTTGAAACTATAAAGTAAAAATTAAAAATATATACACAACATGTAGATTATAATTCAAGAATTATAGGAGTTATTTTTGTAACATTAACAGCAATTAGGAATAGACTTCACATGTTGCTTTCCTGTATTATGAAATCTCATTCTAAACAGCAGCCTGTGTATGAACCTACTACCTATTTCTCAGAAGGAATGGCTGAGTGGATGTTAGGCTTATGACAAATAGAATTGTGACCCTTGTCTTTTAAGGTTAATCATAAGAGATGGGGGAGGGTATATTTTGGTCCAGTAGCTCTCTATGGAACATACCACAGGTGAATCTCACGTGCAACAAATTATCAAAAATAACAGCCACATAAGTTGCTACTGACAGAAAAATTACAGTCTTATAGTGACAATAAAGAAGTAGAGTACAGTGGTATTATGGGCATTCTCATCAGTCACATTCTGGAAATCTCTTCACAAGGCTTGCTAAAACAATCAATGACCTGAGTTAGATAGATGTTTAGCTTGCAAACAGTCTTTTTAAATAAATAAATGGTTTTATCATAATCTTGGGATACCATTGAGATTTATAATCATATAAGTATTCAAATACCCATTAAAAATTAAAAAGGTGCTAATAAAGCAAGATGTGTGTCAGTATACTGAATTATCCAGTTTTTGCTAACCTTACAGTAAAAAAAAAATAAAAAACAGAAATCAAAGAAACAGTGATTATGATTCCTTGAGCTCCTTCCTCTTTGAACTGTTTCTTCCTAGGCCAAGGTTGAGGGATTTGACATTATAGATATGTGGGTATTAAGCATTTTAAGAAAATATCCCTTTTTCTTACAAAAAATAGATAAAGAAAAAAACACTATGTTTAAATCAAAGTGAGGCTTTACTTCTCTTAGGCATTTGTTATAGTTTACATATTAGATGTCCCTCAAAAGATGAGGTGCAGAAAGACAATTCAAGAAATTTTAGAGATTATGAGAGTAAGACTCTAATAACCTAAGCAGTGCAATAATCCACTTATAGGGTACTACCAGGTGGTAACTGAAGCCAGGTAGAATGTAACTGGAGGAGGAGGGTGGCTGGGGACATGCCTTGGGCTTTTTAATTCACCCTGAGAAGAGGTCTCTCTGCTTCCTGATTGTCTTGTCCTGAGCTGCTTTCCTCAGTCATGCCCATCCTCCCTGATAATCAGCCTCACCACTGGTACTAAGCAATGGAGTCAGCTGCCTAAGGACTAAAACTCTGAAACCATAATTTCCAAATAAATTTTTTTCTCCACTTCAATGTTCCTGTCAGGTCTTATGGTGACAGCATTGAAAAGGCCATCTAAAACAGCAGGTGTTCTGGGGCTGGGATTATGGCTCAGCGGTAGAGCACTCCTCTAGCATGGGTGGGACCCAGGTTGATCCTCAGTACCACATAAAAATAAAGGCATTGTGTTGTATTCATATACACCTAAAAATAAATATTTAAAAAAATAAAAATAAAACAGCAGGTGTTCTTTGGTCAGCCACAATATCTTGTTTTTTTGGGGGTAGGTAAGAAGTTGACATCCCAATGTAAACAAGCCTTATTATGTTTTTGTTATATCATTATACTATAACTGTGTTGACTAGGCACTCTCTACACAGGCTACTTTAAAACTGTGCTTTTACTTCTCATGAAATGAGTAAGAAATCATGTACAATTTTACATGATTAAAAGTAAACATCATTTTCTAGGATTTGCTAATGTACACCTAGCCCTGGATGGTGCAGACTGAAAGACCCAAACAGTAAGTCTGTAAAGAAAATAGGATATTCTTTCTAACAAGGGAAAGCACAAAGCTGCAAACTATACTCTCCACTTTTCCATGCAATGTTCAAACCACTTTTCCAATGTTTTCCTTTATTCTATTATGGGAGATGTCACAATGCATGATACACACATACACTTACCCCCCACACACATTTTTCTGGCCCATCCCATAAAACCTTGGTCCTTCATGTTCTCTCTCATGAACAGTTGTACTATCCTGACTTTCCCTTGGTTGCTCGTTGTGTTGAGGTAGTTCTTCTCCAGACTGTGAGGCCTATTGGAATATGCAAGGAAACATTAAAAGTTTGACTGATAATACAAGTGCTAACTTAAATACACATAATAAATAGAAGTCTAAAGACTTTTTTCAACCTAATTCTACATATTTTCAACAAAGCTATTCTTCCCATCATGAGATGCAGAAGTTAACTGCAATGATTTTGCTGGGATTTCAACCTATTCTGGGTTGGAATGTGCAATTTACTATTAGTAGACATCAGAAAGAAGCACCATGCATATTTCTGGGGAATGTAACAACATCCATCCAGGCCAGAGAACAGAATCCTTCTGAATCTATGCTTCCTTGATGAGACCAATAGTCACCCCTTATCATCAAGGGAAAATATTACCATTTTATCTATAATATCAACAACATTTCTCACAAATACATTTCTATAAACAGAAAAAATCAACTAAGAAAGCACTCATGACCACAGGCTCAATAGCCTGAGAAGATTCTTGTTTATCCTTTCTTCCTAGAGCGTTAGTTCTTGGTCTTCCTTGTTTTCTCATATTTCACACTGAAACCTAAATAATGTGACTTGAAGTATGCATTTTTTTTCATTTTTAATTTGTATATACTTTAGAAGAAAACCTATTTATCATTCCATGGATCCTAGATAATTTGAATTCATTAAAATGTATTTAGGAAAAGCTTTCAAAAGAATTCCCAGGGGAATTGGAACCTTTATTTTGTCCATACTGACAGAGAAATTGCCTCAAGGCAAAGGACAAAAATCAGAGTACATTTTGAATGAGGTTTGGTTGAACAAGTGCATTTATCATCATGGAGACATGTAGGAAAATTCTCCTAGAGAATTAAAATTCCAGTGGCTATTTCATATGTTACACTCCTCTGAGCAACTAAACTTATTTGCTTTTGAGATCATATTTTGCTGGAATGTACAGACTCCTTAATTCCTTCCCAAACCTTTATGGCCAATTTGTACCATTGATGAGATGAGATGTTGAGATGCAGATATGTAGGTACACCACCCACTGGTGCTCTGCACCTCTTGGGGACACAGAACCCCACATTGCCCCCATATTTCCAGGCCTATTCCTCACTGCCTGCACTGCTCTGTGTGAGAGTCCTCACTGAGGACTCTGGAGTCTGTCCTGTGGGCCCAGCAGACACCTTCAGATTCCAATAACTTCATCACCACCCTCCCTCGACATTTGCACCATCCATAATGACAGCCATCCTCACTGCAGGCCACCTTACTCTATTGTCTCTAATCCTCCATGATCACAAATACCCATAGTGGTGGTGCCACCTGCAAGAAGGATGATGACCTCCAGATCATCCAGAGATATGAAAATTTGTGCTCTATATGTGTAATAAGAACTGTAATGCATTCTGCTGTCATATATATAAATTTAAAAAAATTTAAAAAGATTTGAGTTAAAACTCAAGCCCTGCCATTTATTTGTTTTATATGCTTGGACAAGTCATTCAAAATTTATGAGCCTCAGGTTTTTTTTTTTTTTACATGGGAAAATAAGAGTTACTTTCCAGGGATGTTGTAAAGTGAAAATGAGGTTTGAAAAACAAAACAAAACAAAACAGGTCCTTCCTAGGGAAAGCTGAGCCTGATCTGCTAGAAGCTGACTGGTGCCTTCTCACACACCCAGACACTAGGACTTTTGACAGCACCCCTTTAAGGACCAACCTGCTAACGCTCAGCAAGAAAGAATCAAGACTGCTGCCTTGTCCAAAATACTTCTATTCTTTCCACCCCCTCCCCTTTAATGTGAATTAGCATCCACAATGGTTCTTTGGGATTGGCTTATTTCACTTAGTATGACAGTTGCCAGTTCCATTCATTTACTGGGAAATTTAATGCTTTCATTCTTTTTTAAGGCAGAGTAATATTCCATTATATATATATCACAGTTTCTTTATCTGTTCATCTGTTGAAGAGCACCTAGGTTGGTTCCATAGCTTGGCTATTGTGAATTGAGTTTCTATAAACATTGATTTGGCCATATCACTATAATAGTATGCTGATTTTAAATCCTTAGGTGTAAATCTAGGAATGGGATTAGTGGGTGGTTCCATTCCAGGTTTTCTAAGGAATCTCCATACTTCTTTCCATAATGGATACACGAATTTCCAGTCTCATCAGCAATGTATGAGTGTACCTTTTCCTCACATCCTTGCCAACAATTATTGTTGCTTGTATTCTTGATGCTTGCCATTCTGACTGGAGTGAGATAGAATCTCAGTGTAGTTTTGCATTTCTCTAATTGTTAGAGATGTTTAACATTTTTTCATATATTTGTTGATTGATTATATATTTATTTGGAAGGCACAACCCTCTGGGTACTGATCTGGGCATAGACAGCAGAGGGCAGGGCATATGCACAGTAACTGATGCACAACAAGGAGCATGCACACTGAGTTGGCTGTCTGAAATGGGGGCCGGGCTTTTCGTGTCTCAACAGAGACTCCTATCATGCACAATGAGATTGTTTAGGAGAACCCCCTCCCCTGCTTTGTTTTTCTGCTGGAACTCACTTTCTCTACTGGGTATTTTGGGAATAGACAGTCCTAAGCTACATTTAGCGAAAGATGTGTTTCAGAAAGACCCAAAGTGAAAGCAATATTTATTAATGGAGTTAATATGTATTTTTCTACAGCAGTTTTGAGGCTGGACTTGAAGTTGTAATTCTCCTACCTCAGACTCCTGAGTTACTTGGAATTACAAGTGTGCACCACTGTGATTTTATTGTTATATGTGTTTTAACAATTCCCTTCTTACTGTTACTCCTCTTCTTTTATTCTTTCTTTCTCTCTACCCTCCTCTCTCCCGCCCCCTCTTTCTTCCTCCCTTTCTTTCTTTTCACTCATTATTTCAGCGTCTTTTTTCACTCCTATACAATAAATGCATTCGGACTGTTGGGAGTCGCCCTGGCTCCAAAGACTAACTTCCCCATCTCCCAAGAAGAGCCATCCAATGATGAGCCTTGCTAAGCTCACATGATCCTGCCGTCCAATGGTGAGCCCTGCTGGCTCACATGATCCTGCCATCCAATGGGGAGCCCTGCTGGCTCACCTGATCCTTACCCACCAATCAGACTAGCCCTGCTGGTTCACCTGATCCTTACCCTCCAATCAAAAAGCACCCTATGCCAACTGTCAAACCACCCCTGGCTCTATAAATATGCAGAACTGTTCCTCAATAAACGAGCATTTGCTCCAACCACAAGCCTTGTTCGTTCTTTCACTGACTCATTTACTTTTGGGGGGCACATTGTGTACATTTAAAACTGTAGACTTATAACATATTTCCCTGATCATGCTTGTTGTCATCTATGGTTCAGATATATCCCTAGATATTGGTCCTAGGATCTAGGCTAAGGTTACTGTCACATGACTGTACAGCATGATGTACAGTCAAAAGTAATGACTATGCTCATCATATGCAGATGACCATCATCCCCAAATAGCAGCCCTATTACCTATGCATATGATAAAGCTTACATTTTTTGCTTAATGCTCTAATGAAATGTATTACTTCAACCAAGGAACTACTATGTGAGTTGTGGAAAGGCCTAAGGGATATTTATTCTGATTTTCAAATCTAGTATAGGAGGAGATAATTGAAGGTGAGTAATGAGGTTGTAATTGGGAAGACATTGTAATGTACTGTTTTAGAGTTGGTGGAAACAATAAAGCTATGAATTTTAATTGTTATATCTAACTGACCTATAATAATTGCCTTTATTGGGCATATTTTGAGATTTCAATAAATAAGCATACCATGTGCAATAAAAAACAAAGCAAATAGCGTTTCCTTCACCTCAAACATTTATCCTTTTTTGTAGTTGGAACATTCCAAAACCTATCTGTAATCCTGAAATACACACCCAATCTATAAATGTAGTCACCCTAATCTGTAATAGTACACTAGTACTTATCTCTCCTATCTAATTGTATTTTGGTACTCAATATACATCCACTGTCTATATTCCTCCCTTCTCCTCTCAGTCTTCGTTGACATCTGTTCTATTCTCTTGTACTATGAGGTCAGCTTTCTAGCCTTCTACATATGAGTGAGAATATGTAATATGTCTGTATGTGATGAAGGCATGGCTTCTGAGTCATGAATTTCAAGAAATGCTGGGGTGATAAATGTCATTTGACACTCAAATGTGGAGGGGTGAGGATTTTCTGCAGTTGGTGAAATGAACAATGAAGAGTTTTGGAACTTTATTCTTGTGGGTAAGAGATGTCTGTTTTAGTAAAGTTATGTTGATGTAGCCAGTGGAATATAAACATTTTTATGTGGACTCTAGGCAGTGTATTTGGTTTCAGTTCTCTTTACCTCATTTTATATATCTTACAATTTAGTGTGGGAAACTTTATATGGAAATTAAGGAGAAGAAAGGAGTCCCTGATAAGCCAGTTGTTTGTATTGTTAGTAAGACAAGATATTTTATTGCCCAGGCTCCTATTTAGAGAAAGGAGCTTGAATAGATATGCAGTTATTTGATTTTTTATATGATCAGAGTCTACTCTTATGAGAATATTTACCTTTAATTTTATATTTGTGTTCTTTCTAAGCAAGGACGTTATCATTACCAAATTTCATCAGTTTTCTGTTCTTCATTCTAGTTTTTAGTGTAGTGTGCTTCCAATTGCCCAACAAATGGTTGATAGTGAATTCTAGATTTAGACTTTCCATAAGCAAGTTATTAGGAGATGGACATGGTCATGATGTCATATTGCTGTAGGGTTGTGCTTCCTGAGGACTTGTGCTTGATGAGTCCTGAAAAGCTCTACTGCAGTCTCCAAGCTCAGACTTCCACCTAATGCCCATCTTCTGCTTCCTCTCTCCATTCTTGTGGAAGATTACTCCTGGACAAACAAAAATGTTCACAGGATTGGTTTTTGTTTTGCCTCTTAGTAGTGAAATATCTTTGGTGATGCACTCAAAGCAGGAAAAACCATGAAAGACCTTAAAGAGGCAGGAAGAATTGCCCAATGATTCTAACTCTGTGGGCAAAGCCATGAGTCTGAGCTAGGATTGATGGTAACCTCTCTACCTGAGAGGCAGTTAATTCTCCACAAGAACATTACTCCCCACATTCCCATAAACAGATTCTGTCCTTAATTTTTTCACAGGACACAGGATGCAGGATGGTCAGAAGACATCTATGGATTCTGGGCAATTGGCCTTAGAATACTGTAAATGATGTCACCTAATTTCAAACTGGTGGATGATATTATGTCATCTGTTCCTTATTAGTTAATTGCAATGCTCATACTTGCCTCATAAATTGGGAGCACACTGGGGAGAGGGAGTTCCCTTTGATACAGCAGAGAAATGCTTGATATTCAGGTACACTCCAACACAGGGGCAGTCTCCACATGTGGCCCAGAGCTCAGGAGACCATATATACCTACTGGCCCTTTTGCCTGTGAGTTCCCATCTATTCAAGCAATGCTTACCATGTGTAAAACAGACACTTTTCTGCAGTTGGAACTTATATTCACCAAGCATTATATATATACGATTGAAGCCCTAAGATATCCCATATCAAAGTTGACCATTTAATTTGAAAATACTGAATTGCCAAGGAGTACAAAATGGCTCTTCATGAGTATTTGAACATTATTTTATATCACAATTTACTCACCATTGAGGATGTTCTGTTACATCATTAACTATTTTCCAAAGTTTAGTTTGCAAATGTTAAGAGATCCTATGTGAAATAGAACTCTCTGGAGGACTGCTGTACTCTTCTTATGTTGACCAATATCTATAAAAATATATGCACCACAACATATTTATGACTATTTTATTGCAAGTTGCTGTTAATCAAAGTTAAAAACATCATTTATATTTAAGATTTTTTTCATATTGCTATTTCAGAATTACAAAACCTACAAAATTTTTAAAATCTCAGCAAGGAGATGTATATAAATGCATATTCCACTGCACCATCATGAATGATATCCATGGCATATACTGTTCTTAAAAAGTCAAATGTTTGCTCATTTGATAAATTCTCATTGTACTGTTTCATTTTAAAATCGTGAGCAGTTCTGATGTGCCTATCACTTTGTAATTTCAATTCTGTGGGCTAATTTTCAGTTTTAATATTCCTCCATTTGTCTTTTTGTCTCTATAGCAGTTTAAATTTTCATTTTGATGTTTTTATTGATGGTACCCACATAAAACTATCAACCATTTTTTCCCATTGGATAATGAATAATTTCTCTGATTCTGTTTTTCAAAGGTTATTAATGACTATTTAAATTTTCTTTCCTTTTAAATGTTTGTTAATTAACGTTTACCTCTATTTGTATGTAAAACAGGATGCTTTAAAATATGTATATAATTCACAGGATAAAAGAGCATAAAACACAATGAATAGCCATGCAACATGTTATTTATTTTGGAGTGGTGAATTCTTGGATAATTTCTATTTTACTTTTTCACATTTTATAATTTTTTTGAAAAGAGCATCTGCTGCTTTTTCACTCAGAAAGATGATATAATTTTACATCAAAAATATTAAATTCATCTGCATGCTATACAATGGAAACTGTTGACAAAAGTAGCATTATACTGTCATGCACCCATTTCTTTATAAAGTCAGTACTTCTCTTTAGTCACCCATTGAGGCATGGAAGACAGGGAGGATTGCAGTTTCTGATTTTTCTTGGTTATTATTATTGGAACATAATATGTGTTCCCACCAAATGACAAAATATTTGTTACAGTAGTATTTTATGGCATTAGTATGGTCTTTCTTTTTAGTACAGTAAAAAAAGGCAAATAAACTTCATACTCAGTCAACAGATTAGAACCAATTTCCATCAGTCTAACACTCATATGTGCCACTACTTCTCAGAGTAACCACATGGAAATCTATCTTCTGAAGATTTGTCTGAGTCTCACTCAACTACATTTCCTCATCTATCATCATTTATCTAAATTTCAGAAATTAGTAGTTTGTATGTAATTATGTTATTTGTCCAAAATTTTCTGAGGTTGGATCTTCAATAATACCGTGTCTTTTGAACTGTAGTTACTCTGGATCAGTACCGTTTCTCTGAAGGTAGCATCAATAATGTTTCTGTTACTAATGGGTCTCTGTTTTTAGCTATAATAACAATCTGAAGGAATGAAAAACCTATGGCAACAAGTTTTTATGGGCATTGAGCTAAGAAATTAAACCAGTTATTTCCTCTCATTTTCTACCACAAAGCTTCTGGATAACACATGCAAATGAAATTTCTACAATTAAAATTGAAATTAAAACATTATAAAGCAAGAATTGGCTGAAGTTTGAAATTCCATACACTAAACAATTAGAAGAACTTTGTACAAAAAATGTAAAAATTACCTTCCATATTTCCATTTTAATCCAACTTAATTGTTTAAATTTCCTCCATATTTTAGTATGCGATATTTTAATGTCTATTATCTTTTTTCTGTTTTTTATTTGTTTTGTTTAGATATACATAAAAGTAGACTGTATTTTCACATGGAGTGATACTTAGGATCGCATTATTCTTCTTCTACATGATGTGGAGTTTCACTGGTCTATATCATCCATGAACATAGGAATGCTATATCTAATTTATTCTACTCTTTCCTATTCCCATCCCCCTCCCTTCCCTTGATTCTCCTTTATGTAATCCAGTGAATTTCTATTCTTCCCTCCTAATCCCTTTACTGTGTGTTAGCATTCATATTCAGCCTTTGTTTTGAGGGGAACTGGCTTATTACACTTAGCACGACAGTCTCCAGTTCCATTAATTTACTGGCAAATTCCATAATTTCATTCTTCTTTATGGCTGAGTAATATTCCATTGTGTGTGTGTATTCAAATCATATTTTCTTTATCTATTTTTCTGTTAAGTGCACTTCAGTTGGTTCCATAGCTTAGCTATTATGAGTTGAGCTGTAATAAACACAGATGTGGCTGTGACACTGTAGTATGCTGATATGAAGTTCTTTGGGTATTGCTTTAGTCAGCTGCTGCAGTCAGGCTGGACACAATTCAGGAGCCACTTGTCAAAAGAAAAAAACTTTATTTTTAGAACACACACACCACACCACACAGCTCCTCAGGAAAAACCCTCAGAGCCCAACTGCCACCACCGGCTACCCACAAGCCTCTCAACCTCCCCCACTCCACCTGCTCTTGAGGCCAATTGGCTGGGTCGTGTGGGCAGAGCTAAAAAAAGTCTCCCAATGAGCAGCTCCGTGGTCTGAAAGGGTGGGGAAACAGCCCAATGAGCATCACCACAGAGGAGCCAATCAGCTAGAAGTTGCTGGGGCCGCTGTGAGCCAATCATCAGCTGGCAGCTGGAAGTTTGCTGGCAGCTGGAAGTTTGCTGGGTCCCCTTCTGCTGTGACTCTCAATATCTCCCCCTCTCTGTTTAAACAACAAGCATGTGGCTTAGGGACCATGCCTGTCTTAGGTTTTCCAATAGTACATATGGTCCTTACCCGTCATCGGATGAGCTGACCTCAAGGCGTCAGCCTCCTGTCTTAGGTTGGTACCATTGCAATTGGATCTTACCCGTAATTGACTACTGGTCCAACATACAGCCACACCTGTGGAGAGGTACCAGCGGGGGGGGGTGAGGTTCTTTGCCTCACCTCTGTTGGCCCCAAAATTTTACTTGAACTACCACGACAAGCAGAAGGGAGGAAGATACACCAAGCCAATTGATGGCTCCTTTTGGAAAAATTGTACCACTGATGACACCATCAGCAAAAATACCCCAACACTACCACAAGTCCCTGCACCAACAGATAGTTCACAATGCGTACAAGTGAGTTCACAATGCATACAAGTGATACATAGTCCAGGCAAGTTCTGCAAGCAGTTCAGTGATGGCTATTGCAGGAGATGTAGATTGGTTTTATCTTTGTCTTCACCAGCACTGGGATGAAGATAGGAATTCTGGCAATAATGGCTAAAGAAAAAATTATGTAACATTCCAGAAGGCACTAAAAGAAAACAAATTTCTTAACAATTTACATTATCCTGAACAGAATTATTAAATATAATGAAAAGGAAAGGTGAAAGTAAACAAACAGATCTGTTAACCTCCTTTTTTGTTCACATATTAAAACAATCCTCAACAGTTGTTTACCCAATCTAAATTAAACCATTTAAATCACATGAATAAAAAAAATTTGGATCCATTATTTTATGAGTGCTCATCATATATGATATATGGACATACGCACATACAAACATACAACATAAAACACAAGTGTGCACACATAATATAATACATACAACACATAACATAACAGTGAAGGCCTTATAACATTTTACAGGTGAAATCTCCATTGCAATGTTTAAAAACTCTATACTCAAAAAATAGAACTGATCAGCAAAACATTAACCTAGGTCTGTATGAGCTCAAAAAACAAAATAGAACTTCATGATGTGGGAAAGGGTAATAATAAAATAGATATTGAAAAAAGCATCCTGGTTCTGTTGCAGATATAAGGATAGCCAAACTGGAGTTTTGGATATCAGTTGTTATGGATTTGAGCCAAATCATCTTCTTTTTAGTCTGTAGAAATCGCTTTAGTTAATCTCTCTGGAATCAAAATCGGCTGCTGGTCTCCCTGTGGAAACACACAAACAGACCCCCGACTCCAGACAATTACTGGGTCAGGACCTTTCCATTGTCCTGTTAGAATATCCTTCCAAAGTACCTTGGGCTTATGTACATTTTTTGGACACATATGCCTTTCCACAGCACTAAGTCCTGATGAATCCAAATTTTAAAAGTTTAGAGTAAAAAGGGTTATTTTAAGTTTATCTTTGGGGAATATATACCCCTTCCCAATTCCCTCTGTTTGCTTCAATAAGTACATTTTAATAGTTTGATGAGCTCTTTCAACTATGCTTTGTCCCTGTGGATTGTATGGGATTCCTGTTATATGAGTAATGCCAAATGATGAGCAAAATTGTTTAAAAGAGGTAGAAGTGTAACCAAGGGCATTATCTGTTTTTAACTGTTTTGTAACGCCCACAGTGGCAAAATTTTGTAAGCAATGAGCTATAATATCTTTAGTTTTTTCCCCAGCATGAAAAGGAGCCTATCAAAAATCCAGAAGTATTAACTGTAACATGCAAATATTTTAATTTTCCAAATTCTGGCAAGTGTATGACGTCTATCTGCCAAATATTGTTAGGTATCAGTCCTCTAGGACTGACTCCAAGATTAACTTGTGGTAAAAAGGTCACACAATTTTGACATTGTTTTATTATTTGTCTAGCTTGTTCCTTAGTTATTTTAAAATGGTTTTGTAAAGTATTAGCATTGACATGGAACTTTTTATGAAAATTTGTAGCTTCTTCTAGTGTAGAGAAAATATGTATGTCATGTGTAGTTTTATCTGCTAAATCATTGCCCAAACTAAGGGCTCCAGGCAATCCTGTATGTGCCCTGATATGTCCTATAAAGAATGGATCTTTTCTGTCCCAGATTAAACTTTGTATAGTGGAAAACAAAGAGAAAACAGTAGAGGAAGGGGAAATCCTACCAGCATCTTCAAGGGATACTATAGCATTAACTATATACTGACTATCGGAAAATAAATTAAATACAGAATCTTTAAACATCACAAAAGCTTGTAATACTGCATTAAGCTCTACATTTTGAGCTGATTGTTTGGGTACTAAAAATGTAAAAGTTTGATCAGGCATAACTATTGCTTCTGTACCATTATTTGACCCACCAGTGAATATATTTGGAGCATTCATGATAGGTGTTTTTCTTGTCATTTTGGAAAAATTATAGGATGCAATGACCAAAAAGACAATAAAGGATTAGATGGTAATTGGTTATCAAATGAAACATTAGCTTTGCACATGATTATTGTCCAAGTATTTAACCCATTAGCTAACTCATCAATTTGATTCATAGTATATGGAGTAATAATTTTATTGGGAGAAATTCCAAACACTCCCTTTGCTGCTTTTATTCCTTTGAGTATTAATTGTCCTACAGCCTCAGGATACCTAGAAAGAATAGTGTTAGGAGAATAAGATAAATGTATGCATAATAATGGACCTTCTTGCCAAAATACTCCTGTAGGAATATTTTTTGTTGGTAGTACAATAAATAATAAAGGCAAACTTATATCAATTCTAACCAAATGCATATTTTCCATATATGTTTCAATGATTTTTAATGCCTTTCTTGCTTCAGGTGTTAACATTCAGGGTGAATTTGGATCTGATGGACCTTTCAGTATATCAAATAAAGGTCCCAACTCTCCTGTTGGTATGCCTAGATAAGGCCTTATCCAATTTATATCTCCTAATAACTTTTGAAAGTCGTTAAGTGATTTGAGTTGATCTACTTGTATTTGAATTTTTGGTGGATGGACCATGGTTGAGGATAATAGAACTCCTAAATAATTAATTGGAAAATTTAATTGTACTTTATCTATTGCTATCTCTAGATTATAATATTTTAATAAGTTTGTAAGTGTGGCATAACATTCTAGCAATGTGTTTTTATCTTTGTGTGCTAATAATACATCATCCATATAGTGAAATATTTGTAGTTCAGGATTTTGATTTCTAAGTGGCTGGATTACTTTGTTAACATAAATTTGACACATAGTTGGGCTGTTAGCCATCTCTTGAGGGAGTACATTTCATTCATATCTCTGATCAGGACCTTTATGATTCAGTGCAGGGATAGTAAATGCAAAACGTGGACTATCCTCAGGATGAATTGGAATTGAAAAAAAAACAATCTTTAATACCTATAACTAAAACATACCAGGTTTTTGGCAAAGCAGACAATTGAGGAATCCCTGATTGAGCAGGTCCCATAATAACCATCTCATTATTAATGGCTCTTAAATCTTGCAATAATCTCCATTTACCAGATTTCTTTTTGATGACAAAAATGGGAGTATTATGGGGAGATATGGAAGGTAGTATATGTCCTTCCGCTAATTGTTGTTTGACCAGATCATGGGCTGCTTGTATCTTTTATTTAGTCAGGGGCCACTGAGGAACCCATACTGGTCTTTCTGACTTCCAAGTAATTTTTATTGTCTCAGTGGCCCTTTCTGAAAATCCAACCCATGTCTGTCCATTCCTTGATCTATTTGTATTGGTGCTGCTATACCTTGTTCTTGTTTTTCTAATCTTTTTCCTTTCCTAAAACCTTGTCTAGTCATAATAGTGGGTGCATTTTGGTTGATGTTATTTGTTAATGTGAAACCTAATTGATCTAGGACATCTCATCCCCATAAATTTAAGGGAAGATGATCCAATACATATGGCTGTATAGTTCCTTCACATCCTTCAGGATCCTTCCAATCTAATACCATTGCATGTCTATGGGAAATAGTTCCCACTCCTAGGCGTCGAAGCGTTTGAGTGACTTGTTGTAATGGCCAATGTTTTGGCCATTCTTGATGAGAGATGATGCTAAGGTCTGCACCTGTATCCAGTAGCCCATTAAATTCATGTCCTTGAATATTTAGTTTTAGCATGGGGCGAGAATCTAAATTTAAAGAACGCATAGGCCAATCTACACCAGTGGAGCCTAATCCTTTGGAACCTCTTTCTACAGTACGCCTGAAAAATTTATCATGTAGGCTGGGTATTATTAGTAACTGTGCTATTCTATCTCCTGGTGAAATTACTGATATACCCTTTGGAGAACTGGCTATAATTTTTATTTCACCTTCATAATCGGGATCAATTACCCCAGGACTTATCATAAGTCCTTTTAGAGTAGAAGAACTGCGTCCCAATAATAAGCCTACTGTTCCTTTGGGAAGAGGTCCTTTTATCCCTGTGGGAATTATTTGAAATCTCGTCTCTGGAGTTAGTACTGCTCCAGCGGAGGTGCAGATGTCCAACCCTGTGCTCCCTCTGGTTTGTCTGATGAGAGATCTAATGGACAATGAGTCCTGAGCACTACACTGATGTGGTTGCTGGGTTCCTCCAGTGCTCCGTATATTTGTGATCTTGGGCCCCAAAGCATTGGGCCCCCCTGTCTATTTTTTGGCAATAGAGGCTGATGCCTTTCTCTACAATATCGTGGATAAACACCTGGTCCTTGTTCATTTTTTGATAATGGAGTACCCTGTATGGTGGTTTGAGAACCGCATTTATTAGCCCAATGTAATGGAGTACCCTCTATGGTGGTTTGAGAACGGCATTCATTAGCCCAATGTCTCCCTCTACGGCATCGTGGGCAAATACCTGGTGTTCTACTTGTTTGATACCTAGTTTTGTTAAACTCTCCTCCTATGGGACAATTACTTTTAAAATGTCCTGTTTGTTGACAATTGTAGCATGTTCTTGGCCTGGCATATAAAGCCTGTATTACTGCAGCTGCCACAATTTGCCCTTGTTCATTAATGTCTCTGGCATCTAAAGCCTGTTTTACTGCAGCTGCCATGACTTGCTCTTGTTCACTAATGTCTCTACATAATTTAATATATGTGTTTTAATCTTCCTGTTTCCATGGTCTAATGATATCTCTGCACCAACGATTCGCTTGGTCATAAGCCAGTTGTTTTATTAATGGCATTGCTTGTTCTGTATTCCCAAAAACTCTGGTAGCTGTTTGAATAAGCCTATCTACAAATTCAGTGTAAGGTTCATTAGCTCCTTGTATTATCTTAGATAATTGACCTTGTAAACTTCCATGTCCTTGTAAAGTCTTCCATGCCTTAACTGCATCTACAGCAATTTGTGAATATACACCAGGATCATTTGCATTTTGTTGCTGCCGATCCTCATAAGGTCCCTTTCCTAACAACATATCTAGATTTCTCTGAGGATAACCAGCTGCTGCATTTCGACTAGCTGTCTCCTTGCAAAATCCCTCATTGGCAACCTTCCATAACAGGTATTGTCCTCCATTTAGCACAGCTTTACACATATTAGCCCAATCTGCTGGCGTCATGCTTAAGTTGGTAATGGATTCGACCAAGCTTACAGTGAAGGGTGCTTGAGGACCATAGGTTGTTACAGCCTCTTTTAGCTCCTTCACTGATTTGAAATTTAAACCCTGGTAAATTCGTTGCCCTCCTACCTCAAATACAGGGCATACTTGAGATCCTGTCTCAGCATCCCAACTATCAACTGCGGGGGTTGGGAGTCTCCTAGCATATGGAGGTGGTGCTGTTGATTGGACACTTATGCCCTCTGGTGATAGAATGCTGTTAGTAGCAGTCTCCTGTAGAGGTGGTGCTGTTGGTTGGACACTTTTGCTCTCTGATAGAAAGGTGTTATTAGCAGTCTACTGTTGTAACTTTTCCCCTGATGGCTTTTTCTGCTCTAAACTTCCTTCCTCTGTCTCACTAGCTCAAAAGACCTTCTCTTGTACTTGAATCTTTTCCTCTTTCTGACTAACTTGAGAGACCTTCTCTTTTACTTGAATCAATGTCTTCTCCTTCCTCTACCTTTGTCTGAACTGAAGGCTTTGGACTAAGCAAACCAGATACATTCATCCACAATGGCAATGTGCCAACTGGCAGAGTCCCTGGGTTGTTCTTTTCTATTCTTTTTAAATCTTCACCATGATGATTCCATTGTGATACATCTAACAACTCCTCCTTAAAAAGCCATGGGCTACATTTTTGTATTATATCAACGTATGCCCTGACTGCTCTTGATTTTACTGGGAAGCCTCCTTGCTCTAACAATTTACTTAACACTCTTTCAGTTTGTTTTTTACGAATTGCTGATCCCGTATTTCTACTATAATACAACTCAACAAGATGATGCCAAACAAAACCGAGACAGAATGCAATAAAAATGGAACCACACAAACTCATTATATCCGCCTTTCTATCCTCCTGACATATGCATCCGTCCTTTCTTCCTATCTGTTCCTCAGACGCAAATAGTTTTTCCTCAAATGTGAGTGGTTTTTCTTCCCTCTCACTCATCTCCAGGGACAGGCAAGTTAAAACAAAAATGAAGCAAAACAAAAGAGGAAACTTAGAATGGCTACCCATCCTCTCGCCCTGCCCTCAGGGGCGAGCAGTTTACTTACCCTCAGTTGCTCCCCGTACGAGCCACCAAATGCCGCAGTCTGGCTGGGCACAATTCAGGAGCCACTTGTCAAAAGAAACTAACTTTATTTTTAGAACTACAAACGCCAAGCAAAACAGCTCCTCAGGAAAAAAAAAAACCCTCAGAGCCCAACTGCCACCACCGGCTTCCACAAGCCTTTCACCCACACAAACCTCACCACCTCCCACAATCCTCCTGCTCTTGAGGCCGATTGGCTGGGTTGCATGGGCGGAGCCAAAGAAGTCCCCCAATGAGCAGCTCCGTGGTCTGAAAGGGCAGGGAAACAGCCCAATGAGCAGCTCCATGGAGGAGCCAATCAGCTAGATGTTGCTGGGGCCGCTGTGAGCCAATCATCAGCTGGCAGTCTGAAGGGCAGGGAAACAGCCCAATGAACATCACTGCAGAGGAGCCAATCAGCTAGATGTTGCTGGGGCCGCTGTAAGCCAATCATCAGCCGGCAGCTGGAAGTTTGCTGGCAGCTGGAAGTTTGCTGGGGCCCTTTTGGCTGTGGCTCTCAACATTTGTTCACAATTGTAGCATGTTCTTGGCCTGGCATCTAAAGCCTGTTTTACCGCAGCTGCCACAACTTGCCCTTGTTCATTAATGTCTCTACATAATTTAATATATGTGTTTAAATCTTCATGTTTCCCTGGTCTAATGACTTCTCTGCACCAAGGATTCACTTGCTCATAAGCCAGTTGTTTCATTAATGGCATTGCTTGTTCTGTATTCCCCCAAACTCTGGTAGCTGTTTGAATAAGCCTATCCACAAATTCAGCGTAAGGTTCATTAGCTCCTTGTATTACCTTAGATAATTGACCTTTAAAACCTCCATGTCCTTCTAAAGTCTTCCATGCCCTAACCACATCTGCAGCAATATGTACGTATACGCCAGGATCATATGCAATTTGTTGCTGCTGATCCTCATAAGGTCCCTTTCCTAACAACATATCTAGATTTCTCTGAGAATAACCAGCTGCTGCATTTCGACTAGCCGTCTCCTTGCAAAATTCCTCATTAGCAACCTTCCATAACAGGTATTGTCCTCCATTTAGCACAGCTTTACACATATTAGCCCAATCTGCTGGTGTCATGTTCAAGTTGTTAATGGATTTGACCATGCTTACAGTGAAGGGTGCTTGAGGACCGTAGGTTGTTACAGCCTGTTTTAGTTGCTTCATTGTTTTGAAATTTAAAGCATGGTGAATTCACTGCCCTCCTGCCTCAAATACAGGGCATGTTAATATTTGAGATCCTGTCTCAGGATCCCAACTATCAACTGCGGGGGTTGGGGGCCTCCCAGCATATGGAGGTGGCCTTGTTAGTTGGACATTTATGTCCTCTGGTGATAGAAAGGTGTTAGTAGCAGTCTCCTGTAGAGGTGGCGCTGTTGGTTGGACACTTCCGCCCTCTGGTGATAGAAAGTTGTTAGTAGCAGACTCCTGTTGTAACTTTTCCCCTGATGGCTTTTTCTGCTCTAAACTTTCTTTCTCTGTCTGAGGAGCTTGAGAGGCCTTCTCTTTTACTTGAAATTTTTCCTCTGTCTGACTAACTTGAAAGGCCTTCTATTTTACTTGAATATTTCTACTATAACTATAATACAACCCAACAAGATAACACCAAACAGAACTGAAACAGAATGAAACAAAATTGGAACAATAGAAAATCATTATAGCCTTTCTATCCTCTTGAAATGTCCATCCGTCCTTTCTCCCTATCTGTTCCTTAGATGTGAGTGGTTTTTCTTCCACCTTACACATCTCCAGGGACAGTCAACTTAAAACAAAAGTGAAGCAAAACAAAAGAAGAATCTTAAAATGGCTACCCATCCTCTCGCCCTGCCCTCAGGGGCGAGCAGTTTACCTTATCACTTACCCTCAGTCATTCCCCTTGCGAGCCACCAAATTCCACAGTCTGGCTGGGCACAATTCAGGAGCCACTTGTCAAAAGAAACAAACTTTATTTTTAGAACACACACGCCACACCACACAAGCTCTTCAGGAATTTCCTCAGAGCCCAACTGCCACCACTGGCTTCCCACAAGCCTCTCTACCTCCCCCACTCCTCCTGCTCTTGAGGCCGATTGGCTGGGTCGCGTGGGTGGAGCCAAAAAAGTCCTCCAATGAGCAGCTCCGTGATCCCAAAGGGCGAGGAAACAGCCCAATGAGCATCACCGCAGAGGAGCCAATCAGCTGCCAGCTAGAAGTTTGCTGGGGCCACTGTGAGCCAATCATCAGCTGGCAGCTGGAAGTTTGCTGGCAGCTGGAAGTTTGCTGGGGCCCCTTTGGCTGTGGCTCTCAACAGTCAGCTTTTTTGCTGCTGTGAGTAGAACAATTGTAGTGGGGGAAAAGTTTATTTAGGAGCTCATGTTTCAGAGGTCTCTATCTACAGACAGTATACTCCATTCCTCAGGGCTCAAGGTGAGGATGAACAACATGGAGGAAGAGTGTGGCAGAGGGAAGCAGTTCACATGATGATCAGAAGGCAGAGAGAGATCTCCACTTGCCAGATACAAATATGTATATTCCAAAGCCATGCACCCAATGCCCCATCTCCTCCAGCCACACCCCACTTGCCTTCAGTTACCACTCAATTAATCACATCAGATTATTAATTCACTAGTTGGGTTAAGGCTCCCATTACCCAATCATTACTTCTCTGAACCTTCTAGCATTGTCTCACATGTGAGTTTTGGGGGGACACCTCACATCTAAACCATAACTGTATATACTGAGGAGTGGAATAACTGGATCAAATGGTGCTTCCATTCCAAGTTTGCTGTGGAAACTCCATACTACCTTCCAGATTTATTACAACAATTTTAAGTTCCATCAGAAATGCATGAGTGTACCTTTGCCCCCACATCCTCACCAACATTGTTACTTGTATTTTTGATAATAGCCATTCTGACTGGAGTGAAATGGAATCTCAGTGTAGATTTAATTTGCATTTCTCTAACTGCTAGAAATGTTGAACATTTTTCCTTGTATTTGTTGACCATTATGTTTCTTCTTCTGTGAAGTGCCTGTTTAATTCCTCTACCCATTTATTGATGGGGTTATTCTTTTTTTGGTGTTTCTGAGTTCATTATATATCTTGGAGATTAATGCTCTATCTGAGGTGCAGGTTGATTGTTTCCTTTGATACAAACAAGCTTATTAGTTTGATACCATTCCATTTATTGATTCTTGATTTTGCTTCTTGCACTTTAGGAATCTTCTTGAGGAAGTCAGTTCCTAAGTGAACATGATGGAGAGTTGTACCTACATTTTTTTTTCTAGTAGGTTCAGGGTCTCCGTACAAATGTGTAGGTTCTTGATCCACTTTGAGCTGAGTTTTGTGCAGGATGAGAGTTAGGGGTTAAATTTAATTCTGCTACATATAGATTTCCAGCTTTCCCAGGACCACTTGTTGAAGAGGTTATCTTTTTTTCCAATGTATGTTTATGGTGCCTTTGTCCAGGATAAGATAACTGTATTTATGTGGGTTTGTTTGTCTCCTATTCTGCTCCATTTTTCTTCATATCTGCTTTGGTGCCAATATCATTCCATTTTTGTTACTATAGCTCTATTGTATAATTTAAAGTCTGGTATTGTGATGTCTCCGGCTTCACATTTCTCATTAAAGATTATTTTTGTTATTCCGGGCATCTTATTTTTCAAAATAAATTTCACAATTGCTTTTCCTATTTCTATGAAGAAAATCATTGGAATTTTAAAAGGAACCATAACAAATCTGTATCGTGCTTTGGTATTATGGCTGTTTTGACAATATTAACACTGTCTGTCCAAAAGCCTGGGATATCTTTCCATTTTCTAAGGTCTTCTTCAATTTTGAAAAAGAATATTGACAAACTACTTCTTTCCACTTAAAATGATTTGCTTCAGCTTTAGCAAGATTAGGATCTGTGACCTGGACCACAATTATGTGATTTCCAAGGACTTTGGATATGTACTAAGCCATCCCTGTGGTTGCCCTAGATCATGCACAGCTCTCTGCCATGGGAGTAAAGGAACATTCATCAAACATTCATTACCATTCTACAATCCAGGAGTTCTCTTACATTTTTTTTTTAGGAAACAAATCACCAGAAGGTAAACCCTGGATTCTTCCTTTTTCAATCTTTGTGACCTTTAGCAATACATTCAATCACCTGCACCAATTTTATCTTCTGTCATGTGTGGTGGGATCTGCTGTGGGGATTGGCTCACGAAGATCTCGTAGAAGAACACATGATGTCTTACCTGACACATTAGAGGGACAGTGCCAATAAACAATAGCTCCCTTCCTTGGTTCTCTTACTGAGCTTTGTGTCTCTTGGTTTCACTTACCAGATGGTGAAGACCAAATCTCTGCTTAAATCGCCCTTGCCTCAAATGTCCTTCATCTGATTACTCAGCTTCAAAGAACAGAGGGAGTAATTTTATGGAACCAGAGAGAAAGTTCCTGGTCACAGTTTCATTTTGGAAGGTGACTTCCTTATTATATAGAAATTTGCCACATTTCTATTGGGTTGGAGCTTAAGGACACTTACTGAGTGCCCACTTGAGATAGGTCCTGTGTCCTCTCTTGTCCCTGTGTGTTTTCTGCAGTCCAGCAATCCTGCATCAGCTCCTCCCATTCACAGAAGCACATAAACCCTCCAGGCTAACCCCCTCCTCTGCCTTTTGCACAAGGAAGGCACTGCTCCACTCTCTGCAGGGCCCCTACTTCAGTTCTCACTCTTCAAAGTAGCTCTGCAACTAAAAGCCCTCCTCTTAGGAGTGTGCACTCCTTAATGGTCTGTAGTCAAGTGGAAGGAACTATTGTTTAATGCTCCCCCAAGACTTTTAAATTCCCCTTTCTCTGTTCTAGCAGGCCTCAGTGCTGGACTTATTGGCAGCCTGTCAGAGGATCTTGGGGGGTGTTCCCTGAAAGGAGGAGCAGCTGAAATTATGAAGAGGAGATGGACTGAGGGCCCAGGAGTGCTGGATCAGTGAGAAAAAGGTGCAAGAAACCAGGGGGATTCACTTGGAAATAATAAAGTCGGGGGCTTTCTATATTGCAGTCTGTATGGGCTTTAGCATCAAATAGACTTGGGTTGGAGTCCCAGCCTTTCCTTACTCTACCTGTTTGATTCTGAGACAGTTACCTAATGTCTCTGGATCTCTGAATTCTTATCTATGACTATAAAACATAAACCACATATAATTATGCAGGTTGTCTTCTGTAATTTTAATTCTGTTAAGTTTTTAGTTTGGTAAAAGGTACATTACATGACATTTCACTTCTTAAATCATTTCAGGTGTATAGTTCAGTACTATTTTTTAGATTCATATTGTTTTAAAACAATCTCCAGAGCATCTTGTAAGACTGAAACTCTGTACCCATGCAACAACTCCCCCTTGCTCCCTCCTCCCAGTTCCTGGCAACCACCATTCAACTTTCTTTCACTATGAATTTGTAGAAAGTGTAGGATTTGACTATTATCTTCCTGTGTCCAGATGCCATCACAATACCTAGAATGGGTGGTTTATAGACAACAGAAATTTATTCCTTACAGTTCTTGAGACTGAGAAGGCCATGGTCAAGGAAGGAAGGCATCAGTGTAACAGTGGACCCTTTACCTTCTGAATGTAGCCCTCATTGCTCTAAGGCTTATTTTTTAACATGCTTTTCCCCCTCTCTTCTCCCTTCTCCCCCTCCCTAACAACATTAGGGAGACAGTCTGTGTCATCTTTTGTTCCCCTAGTTATCTGCCCTTGAACACAACCACTACAGGAAGGAGATGCCTGCTAAGGATCTGGGAAGTGAATATCTCCAAAATTAAGTGAATCCTAACAGGCCATCAGGGCACCCTGGGAACCCCTACCAGAGCACACCTGGAATGTAATCCTTGATGAGTTCCTTTAAAAGCCCCTGTCTCTCCTGATCCAGAGAGTCACAGTCTTTGGGACAGGAGTTCCCTGTGGTTCTGGTTTGCTAGGAAAGCAATAAAATTTCTTTTACTTTTTCTCAAAACAATGTCCTCATTATTAAATTGGCACTGATTGGCATTGGCGACAGGGATCAATCTTTCAGTTACTTCAGGAGATCTGGTGTTGTTTTAGGATATGCTTTCTGGTTCAAGGATGGCACCTTCTCACTGTATCCTCACATAGTGAAAGGGAAAATCTTATGATATGTACAGGCATTAATGAGAACAGTACCCTCATAAACTAATAACCTGTCCAATGTCCCTGCTTCCTAATGCTATCACTTTGTGGGTTAGTATTTCAACATATGAATTTCAGAAGTGGGCCAGAAACATTTGGCCTGGACACCTGCTGGTCTCTCCCTGTTCTTTCATTGAGAGATAGGAGACAGCTTACCGGCCCCTAAGATGGGGACGTACTGGTTTCCCTGTTCTTTCCTTGAGAAGATAAAGGGACATGCCGGTTTCCCTGTTCGCCCTCTGAGAGATAGGAAAATTGCCCGTCTCTGTTCCCAAGAAACAAACTCGCCTTCCACAAGATGAGGGGATACTTACTATGTCAGTCCAGACTAAACCTGCCCCTAGCGCGCGGCCATGATTCTAGCCTATAAAAGGTAACAGTCAAGGGGTTGTTGTGCTGCTCTCCCTAGCTTGCTGCTGCTTTCCCTGTCTTTGTGCAGAGCAGCCTTGTCGGGCTCCTGACAATAATCCAGAGTCTTATCCTAGGTGTGTGTGTGTGATCAATCCTGTGCCACTTCTCTTCTTTCAGTTTTGTTTTGCTTAGGTGAAACTATTTGTTGAAATAAAGTCATCAAGCCATGGTCACATACAGCATCAAGAAAATAATGAATCTGAAGGTGATAATGAATGACCTAAATCTGGTAATTTATTGATTGATGCGATATTCAAAGGTGCCTAGCAGGATTTCTAAAGACCTGGGTCTTTGCTCTGAGTGTTCTCAATGTGTCTTGGCAGAGTCAGACATGTTTGTTTAATCTATATGTTTTATTAAGGACACTGTGTGTCAGACAATGTTCTGGATATTTGGGATACAGCAGTGCAAAGATCTCAGTCCCGGAAGAGCTTCCATTCCCTCAAGGGTGATAATGGGAGAAGCATAATAACTTGTGGTTCATTTGTTGTGGTGAGTTGCCTAATCTCTGTCAATCGCATTGGGGGCACGAATACTCCCATGCCTCCTTCTTACCTCCTGTATTTTTATTCCCCACTCCAGCAAGGCCAAACAGGGGCATTAGGATTGAAGAGTGTTCGTCTGATCTGGTTCTGATGAAGTTACTTCACCACAAGGCAGCCATGATGTGCCATGGCAATACAGCCATGGGATTGTGAGGTAGACCCATGATGTCAGTGGGTCCTGGGGGATTCATGACCATTGAGGACCATGGTGACTGTCATCCCTTTATCAACACCTCAGCCAACCATCAGCCTTACCACCAAGTTACCCTGTGAGTCACTTGATTCATTTTAAACTCTCTTTTAGAGTGGTAAGTAAGTTAAAATTTTCTTCTATGAAGCTTTACAGATTTCATTTTAGGATTCTTAACTGTTATAAAATATCTTCCCGCTAATTATCTTGATATCCTAGGAAAATTATCCTTACTGGCTACTCAAAAGTCATTTGTCTTTTAAAGCAACCAGTGTCTCAGCTTTTATTTGCCATAGATTTTAAGGTGAGATTTGTATTTAGAAATTTCTTTCCTTACTACTTTCCTAGATGTTCTCTACTAAATATTTGCTTATAAATTATTACACTTTAAAAAATGTGAAAATAAGACAATTGAACAAAATATGTTGGGCAAAAATGTATATAAAGTATAATCTTAATGTTGTAAGATATGCATGTGTATATCTACACCCACAGATTAAAAAAAAGTTTGTATGGATATATATCAAAAATTAATAGTTTTGTGTCTGAGATATTTCCTTCCTTGTGCCTTTGCAGTTCTAAGATACCCTGAATATACTCCCTTTATAACAAAAATGGCTAATGAAATAACATTAAAGATTGTTCAAGAAAAATAGTATTTCATATGATATACTTGCAAACCACTTAGGCTAAATATATCAATACTTTAAAAAATATATTTCTTATAACCTTTAAGTGAGCCAAAATTAATTTTTCCCATGTAGAGTGTTTTAATGAATTCCCACCATATTCTATCAAGAAATTTTTTTCATTTGTGAATTCTTTATCAGCTTTAACCTCTATTTAAGAGGAAATTGGTCAATTATATATATAATTATATATATTAACTCCATTCCAAATTTGATTTTAAATCATACTAGTTTTTTTATACTACTCTTTCTTTCAGAACTGTCAATATTTTCTTGGTAATGTGTGAAGAAAGTTCACAGGCTGAGGTGCTAAATTAGGACTTTGTCACATATTGTTTACATTAATCTTGGTCGAGTTACTTTCTTTGCTGAGCCTGAGCTTGGTCCTAAGTTAACTGAGCCTAGCATAGCTTAGTATAATTTGGAGAATTAAACATTCAGTTATTGGAAATAACAAACATTTTTATTATTCTTGGTTATTCTTTAGTAGGTCTTGGCTTAACATATAAGTACAATAATATGACAGTGAAAACCTCCATATTTCTGGAGTTCATATAACTATTTTTAATACCTGTAACTGAACAAGGTGTAACTGGAAATGTAAAAGAATTAGAAAATAAATTTGAGGCTTGATGAGGGGATTTTGGAGGAAACTACAAAGAAATCCATATCCTGCTTTCTACCTCAGGGTGAAGGTGGCACTTCTGTGGAGAGTGAGAGGCACCTGCTCAGAAGACAAGGACTGCCAGGAGCCTGGTCTGAACTACAAGGTGGGTGGTGGAGAACACGTTCAAGCAATGCCCCCTCTCTGTGTTTCAGCAGTGAGCACTGATCCCTCATTGGTAGCCTCCTCCCCGGCCTTACTCAACCAGGAAGACAGCAATAATTCTCTGAGCCCCTTTTCTACACCAGACACTTCTTTTCCACCAAGTACAAATATTTATTGAGGGCCATTTATGTGGTAGGCATTACCTGTGTGTACAAACTACTGTATTCTAAAATGCAACTAAAATTCTTTAAGCAACATTTCCCACAGGATGGCACTGTTCCCAGGGGCAAAGGATTCCTCTGATGGCTGATTTTGTTCTCTTTGTTCCATCTATCCTTTATTACCTCTTCCTCTTTTTCCTGCTTTTTTGGTATATTTTTATGGTTCTATTTTATTTTCTTTGTTATTTTAGTGTTTGGTCTTGGCTTAACATATAATTACAATCTATCGCATATACTTTTAAGTAGTGTTACATAATTTAATGTATACCATGAAAACATTACAGTACACTCCATCTGCCTCTTCCAAACCTTTGTATTATTTTTTCATGCGTTCTGCATTTTTGTATGCTAAAATCCTCATGCAACATTTTTGTTATATTATCAGCCAAATATTTTTCAAGCGTTTAAATACTAGGAAAATAATCTTATTTTTTCACCCATGCACTTACTACTTCTGGTATTTTTTATTCTCTTGAATGGGTCAATATTTCCAAATGGAATCATTGTCCTTCTACCTGAAAGATTTCTGTTAGCATTTCTTGCACTATGGGTCTCTCAGTCATGAATTCTCTCAGGTTTTCTGTGCCTGACAAATACTTTATTTTGCCATTGTTCTTGAAAGATAATTTCACTGCATATAGAATTCTAGGATTGTAGGTATGTTTTCCTTATGTATTTTAAATATGTCGCTATGTGTTTTCACTTGCATTGTTCAGGGAAAAAAATCTTTTCCTGTAATTAAAGAGTCTTGTTTGTCTCTGACAGTTTTTAGGATTTTTCTCTATTTTACTGGTTTTGAGCTATTTGAATATCTTGGGGTATATATATATAATAGTATTTTTCTTCATGTTACTCATGATTGGACTTTTTTAAGCATCTTGAGTTTGTGTGTTTATAGTTTTCATCAACCTGGAAAATTTGAGAACCATTATTTATTCATATAATTTTTCTCTCCTCACATCCTGCTCTCTAGGGACAAAGAAGGACCAGAAGTGAATCCCTCAACAGGACTAGGGTAACTTGATTAAGCTAGATTCCTGGTACAGAGAAAACATGATTAATATTTTAGTTAACCTGTGATGACAAGAATCTTATATAACTAAAAGCCCATATGTGTAGTGGTTCTAGCACAATTAACTTAGTATCTGTATAGTTTGACAAAATAATAAAACTCCATATTTCTTAGCTTCTATCCTTACTGGATAGTTTTCTTCTCAGCTCAATTTTCCTTTTTTTAACCAAAGCTGTGGTCATGGTTTCATGTACTATATCCAGACAAAAGGACATCCAATGGAAAATAAGGGACTGACCTGTATGAATTCTGTTATGAGGAAGGAAATCTTTCCTGGAAACACTCAGTCCTTAGATTGCATTTCTACTTAGTTCTTTCTGAACGTATAGACAGCAGTGATCTATTTGTGAAATTTAAAACAAATCTCCAACTTGTTCCATTCAGTAAAACATAAGTTTATTGTATGCTTTCATCCAATTTTAACTTTTGGTGGATGAGCAGGAATTCCTTTTATGGTTTCATACTTGGTTACTACCCTCTCTAATGTCTGATATTTAACTATGATACTAGTTATGTAAAAGAGTCCCCTAGATTCTGTTAGGTCCACAAACTCAGGGAAGGAAAAGATATGCATAATCCCTTCCTTTAAGGAGCTCCTAGTCAGTTAGGAAAAATTTAATAAAAGAGGCACTGATGAGGAACTGTGATCAGTGCTTTTTAATAGAGAGAATGTCATTGTATGGCTTTGCTGCACATAGAGGAAATAACCCAATATCAGAGGTACAAACAAAACGTCTTAGATAATTGTAAGTATAATGTAAGAGATGAAGGTATATAGAAGTTAGCCAGATGGAAGGGGAAAGAAAGCATCCCAGAGGAGACAGCAGCATATCAGGGTATGTAAATTACTTGAAACAGGTGAGTCCAGTTGAATATGTATTGGGTTAGTTAATCTTTTGTAATGACAAACAGCTATGAGAAGAATACCCTCTAAAGTCTCAGTTCAGTACTGAAGGGTTATTTGTGCATGGAACAGTCCATAACATTTCCTCAGTCTTTCCTAGACACTGTGTTTTATTAAAATGTTATGCTTCCTTAGTCTTCTAGAATCAGCCATTTCTCCTAAAGCCCTAGTTCTTTTTAATGAAAATTGGTATAAGAAATCTGGCTGCTGGGTGTACTCATTGTAGCCATTGATGCAAAATTCCTGAGATGTAGCTTAATAATTGGATAACTACCGGAACTTTGGCTTCCAAGCTGCAATGGAACCTGAACAAAGGATGTCACTTTAATATGACTTCCATTGTATGTGACATCCCTAATACAGTTACTGATAAAACTACTGATTGAGGCATATAAAAACTTTAAAAATGTTTATGTGACCCTCCCTGATCTTTCCCCTCCACCATTTTTTGCAGTTGGGCAACTTTTGGCTGCAGTCCTTTACTTCACTAATTTCAAGTAATTTGAGAACCTGTCCATACCTGAAGATCCAAGAGGACCTTTAGCCAGACAACTCCATGGATCCCCTAGAGAGTGATGCCCCAACTTCAAATTCTGATTCATCCCCGATTCCAGCTGAAAAAATACCCAAGAAAGTTAGGTCAACCTCCCAGCCACAATCATTCTGTGAAATACAAAACCTGGACCTCATTGATTTCACCCCTGGTCCTGTTAGCAACTATTTCACCCCTCTACCAGAGGAGTTGCTCCACTTCCAGTACAGGGATGAGACAACTGAAGAAGAGAGGCAGTGGGAAAGGTCAGCATTTCCCCAGAGGAAAAAGATATTCATGGGGAACATAAGACAGAAAGCCCTCAAAAACATGGCACCTTATCAAGTTGAAAGGGAAGGGAAGATCTCTTTATCTCATGGTAAAGACCAGAATGGATGTAAATGCCATTACTGCCAGATTGAGAGGGAAGATATTTCTAAGAACCCGAAAGAGGAGATCCCATCCCCTTGGAAAGTGGTGGTACAAGGCCTAAGCTGCTTGACCCTCAGCCCTGATACCACACAGAAGAAGTAAAGAAAGAAGAGACATCACAAATGGCAAAAGAAGGCAAAATCATTTTTCAGTGGCTCCTAAAATAATGGTTGAAATAAATCTGAGGGTCTCTGCATCATGAGATCACAATCAGTTCAGATGTGTGGATACACAGTTCTTTGAGTGGAAATTGTTGGGAAACAACTAGAAATCTAGGTCATTAGAAGCTTCAAGGTCCAGTGTTTTGACCAAAAAAAATCTCATTTGTACCTGGTTAGATCCAATTCTAAGAAAGTAACAGACATCCTGCAGTGATTTTAGAGTCAATGTTGGTTAAGTTGGGCAGAATTACTCTGTGGTAAGGAAGGTGGGTGAACAATGGTTCTTAATGCCCCATTATTTGGTTTGCAAAGCACAACCTTATTTTTTTCTCCTGTATCTCTTTTTCTTTATCCTGTTTCTATTAAGGTATAAATGGTCTGTATAGTATATGTGTCTTACAGTTCTTGGTTTGAAGTACTTTCATTCTGTTATATGGACTGGAAAAGGCTCTGTCTGGTGAAAAGTATGCATGTTTTGGATATTTTAAGTTAATGAGACGATGAGATTCACACTGAGGTTTCGAATTTAAAAAAATGTGTGGCGATGTGCTGGGTGGTGGCTCAGTGGTGGAACGCTCACCTAGTACATGTGAGGCATTGGGTTCAAACCTCAGCACCACATGCAAAAAAATAAATAAAATAAAGGTATTGTGTCCATCTACAACTAAAAAAATTGGAAAAAATGTGTAGTGTAAAGGGATATGTGACTAGAACTTTTGGACTTCTCATTGAATTATTTGGTTAAATTATTATACTTAACACTTATTAAGTATAGGAAAGGATATTTATACTCTTTAACAATTCAGTTAAGAATTGAAGAAATTTCTAATGTTTTGTTTCAATTGTCTGTACCAAAACCTGTGTATATTATTAAATACTATAATTCAATGCCAGATATTTTTTTTTCAAAGTTGACTGTATCATATTTTCTCAAGGAGCACTACAGCTATTGATTTAGATAGGGGTATAGGAAAGGGAACTTTGAGTGCATTTTCATCATTGTTTTAGTTACCATAGTCAGGATGGATGTGGAACTGCTTTTGAATATTACAAAATCCCTCCCTGGGACACCCATGGGAATCAGAATAGCCTGCCCACAGTATGAGCATAGGCATGCAGCGGGCACAGATTGAGTGTTGTACAATTCACAATACTCCTTTAGGGTTTGGTGGTAAGCAACAATCTCATGCCCACTACAGGGAAACACAAACCATCTTATTAATTATACTTCTCCCAAGTTGGTGACAACTATTAGACATGTATAACTTGTAGATACGAAAATGATATTAAACCAATTGTAGTAGTTTAATTCCTGTAGAACCTTGTGAGAGTTACTCCATCACAGATCATAGCATTCTGCTGATAGAAAAACAAGTTTGGCTTTGCAGCAATCTCCTCTCTTAGGCAAACTTCAGCAATGTGATACAGTGAAAATTCATGCTGTTCTCACACATGGAAATGACTTCAGGACATATGAATCAATATGGACTGCATTCCAAGCTTATGTTTCCATTAGAGTGTCAGGGGGTGAAAATTTACTGTGTGGCTATGACACATTTAAAGAGGACATTCTACAAAATGGGAGGTTTATGTTTGGAATTTCATGGCCTACTTTGGTAATGTAAATTGGGGTGTGTTTTGAAAGAAGTGTAATAGTAGTTTCTTCTGATCAGCAATACTATTCTAAGTATTTTTAGGTACCTATAGATTTTGAAATAGAAGCCATAACTGATCAAAGCAGGTTTGGGGGAGCAGATATTGACATATAATACAACTCTTTTCTTCAGCACTAATTTATTTTTGCATATAAATTTCAGGAGAGAATGACTGGGTGTCATCAGGTATCAGTCAGGGTCCTCCAGTAAAACAGAACTCTGTGTGTGTGTGTGTGTGTGTGTGTGTGTGTGTGTGTGTCCAGAGAAAGAGAGGGAGAGATTAGTTTTAAGAAATTGGTTCATGTGAATGTAGAGCTTATCATGTCCAAATACTGCAGTGTAGGTAAGCATGTTTGACACCCAGGTAAGAGGTGATTATGCAGCTCAAGTCTGAAGACGTTGAGGAATCAGGAGTCTTTCTCTGAGGGACCTCACTTTGTATTCCTTTATGATCTTTGATTGACTGGGTGAGGAGTATAATATGCTCTAATAAAAATCTACTGATTTAAATGTTAATCTGATCTAAAAATTAGGTTCCCAGTCACAACAATATGGTATTTGATCAAAAAATCTGAATACAATGTCCAAGTCATGTGGACATACAATTAACATCACTAGTCTGTCCCTTGGCAACTTGACAGTCACATATCTTTATTTAAACCATTCTTAATATTTGAATAAAGTCAATAAGTTTATGCTTCATGTAAGAAAATAAACTATCCTGTTTAAAAGCAAAAATATACTTATCATTCCCTTTCCAAGCAATCTCCATACTGCTTTCCAGATTGGTTACACCAATTTGCAGTTCCACCAAACAATGTATGAGTGTGCCTTTTCCCCCACATCCTCACCAACATTTATTGTTGTCTGTATTCTTGATAACTGCCATTCTGACTGGAGTGAGATGAAACCTTAGAGTAGTTTTCATTTGCATTTCTTTAATTGCTAGAGAGGTTGAACATTTTTTTGTATATTTGTTGGTCCAATGTATACCTTGTTCTGAGAAGTGTCTGTTCAGTTCCTTGGCCCATTTACTGATTGGGTTATTTTATTTATTTATTTATTTATTTATTTATTTATTTATTTATTTATTTATTTTGTTGTTGTTGTTTGGTTCTGTTTTTGGTGTTAAGATTTTTGAGTTCTTTATATATCCTGGAGATTAGTGCTTTATCTAAAGTGTGTGTGGCAAAACTTTGCTGCCAAAATGCAGGCTATTTGTTTACCTCATTGATTGTTTCTTTTCTTTTGCTGAGAAGAAACTTTTCCATCCCATTTATTAATTCTTGATTTTATTTCTTGTGCTTTATGAGACTTGTTAAGGAAGTTGGGGCCTAATCTGTCATGATGAAGAATTGGACCTACTTTTTCTTCTATTAGGCGCAGGGTTTCTGGAGTAATTCCTACGTCCTGAATCCACTTTGAGTTGAGTTTTGTGCATGGTGAGAGATAGGTATGTATTTTCATTTTGCTGCATATGGATTCCCAGTTCTCCTAGCACCATTTGTTAAAGAGGCTATTTTTTCTGCAATGTATGTTTTTGGTGCCTTTGTCTAGTATGAGATAACTGTATTTATGTGGGTTTATCTCTGTGTTTTGTATTCTGTATCATTGTTCGACATGTTTACTTTCATGCCAACACCATCCTGCTTTTGTTACTATGGCTCTAGTATAGTTTAAAGTCTGGCATTGTGATGCCTCCTGCTTCACTCTTCCTGCTTAGGATTGCTTTAGCTACTCTGGGTCTCTTATTTTTCCAGAGAATTTCATGATTGTTTTTCTATTTCTATGAGGAATTTCATTGGGATTTTGATTGGAATTGCATTAAATTTGTATAGTGCTTTTGGTAGTATGATCATTTGATGATATTAATTCTGCCTATCCAAAAACAAGGGAGATCTTCCCATCTTCTAAGGTCTTCTTTAATATTTTTCTTTAGTATTCTGTAATTTTCCTTGTAGAGATCTTTCACCTCTTTCATTAAGTTGATTCCCAAGTTTCTTTTTCTTTTCTTCTTTTTTTTAGGCTATTGTAAATGGGGTAGGTTTCCTAGTTTCTCTTTCAGAGGATTTGTCACTGATGTACAGAAATGTCTTTTGGCTTATGGGTGTTGATTTTATATCCTGCTACTTAGTTAAATTCATTTATTAGTGCTAGAAGTTTTCCAATGGAATTTTTTGGATCCTCTAGGTATAGAATCATGTTGTTGGCAAAAAGTGATAGTTTTAGTTCTTCTCTTTCTATTTGTATCCCTTTAATTTCTTTCATCTGTCTACTTACTCTGGCTAGAGTTTCAAGAAGTATGTTAAATAGTGGTGAAAGAGGGCACCTCTGTATTGTTTCAGTTTTTAGAGGGAATGCTTTCAATTTTTCTCCATTTAGAATTATGTTGGCCTGGGGCTTAACATAAATAGCTTTTACAATGTTGAGATATATTCTTGTTATCCCTAGTTTCTCTAATGTTTTGAACATGAAGGGGTGCTGTATGTTGTTGAATGTTTTTTCTGTGTCTATTGAGATGATCATATGGTTCTTATCTTTAAGTCTATTGATATGATGAATTACATTTATTGACTTCCATATGTTGAACCAATCTTGCATCCCTGGGATGAATCCTATTTGATCATGGTGCGCTAGTTTTTTGATATGTTTTTGTATTTGATTTGGCAGAATTTTATTGAGTTTTTTTTTTGCATCTATGTTCATTAAAGATATTGGTTTGAAGTTTTCTTTCTTTGATGTGTCTTTTCCTAGTTTTGGAATCAGGGTGATATTGGCCTCATAGAATGAGTTTAGAAGTGCTCCCCCCTCTTTTTCTATCTCATAAAATAATTTGAGAAGTTTTGGTATTAGTTCTTCTTTAAAGATCTTGTAGAAGTTGGCTGTGTATCCATCCAGTCCTGGCCTTTTCTTGGTTGGTAGGCTTCTGATGGCATCTTCTATTTCATTGCTTGAAATTGATCTGTTTAAATTGTATATATCTTCCTGATTCAGTCTAGGCAAATCATATGACACTAGAAATTTGTCAATGCCTTCAATATGTTCTATTTTATTAGAGTACAATTTTCAAAAATAATTTCTAATTATAATCTGTATTTCTGTAGTGTCTGTTGTGATATTTCCTTTTTCATCGCGTATGTTAGTAATTTGATGTTTTCTCTCTCCTTCTCTTCATTAGCATGGCTATGGGTTTGTCAATTTTATTTATTTTTTAAAGAACCAACTTTTTGATTTGTCAATTTTTTAGTTGTTTCTTTTGTTTCAATTTCATTGATTTCAGCTCTGATTTTACTTATTTCCTGTATTCCATTGCTTTTGATGTTAATTTGTTCTTGTTTCTAGGGCTTTGAGCTGTAATGTCAAGTTATTTGTTGACTTTTCCTTCTTTTAATGAATAAACTTTATGAAATGAACTTTTCTCTTAGCACTGCCTTCATAGTGTCCCACAGATTTTGATAAGTTGTATCAGAGTCCTCATTTACCTCTAAGATTTTTTTATCTCCTCCCTAATATCTTCATGTATCATTTAATAGAGTATTATCTAGTCTCCAGGTGTTTGAGTAGCTTCTCTTTTTAATTTTATCATTGATTTCTAATTTCATTCCATTATGGTCAGGTAGACTGCAGGGTAGTAACTTCATTTTTTTGTATTTGCTAAGACTTGCTTTGTGGAATAACATATGGTGTGTTTTGGAGAAGGATTTATGTGCTCCTGAGAAGATAGTGTATTTGCTCATTGATGGATGGAATATTCTATATAATGTCTGTTAAATCCAAATTATTGAATGTATTATTGAGTTCTGTAGTTTCTTGTTTAGTTTTATTTTGTAAGATCTATCCAGTGGTGTGAGAGGTGTATTAAAGTCACCCAGTATTATTGTGTTATGGTCTTTTTGGTTTTTGTATTTGAAAAGGGTTTGTTTGACATACATAGATGCCCCATTGTTTGGGGCACAGATATTTATGATTGTTTTGACTTGTTGATGTATGAATCCCTGAAGCAGTATGAAATGTCCTTCTTCATCCTTATTTACTACCTTTGGCTTGAAGTTCATTTTATCTGATATGAGGATGGAAACCCCTGCTTGCTTATGAGGTCCATATGAGTGGTACGTTTTATCACACCCTTTCACCTTCAGTCTGTTGATGTCTTTCCCTGTGAAATGAGTCTCTTGAAGGCAACATACAGTTCAGTTCTTTTTAAATATGTCATTCTATATATTTTAATTGAGAAGTTAGGCCATTCACAATCAGGGTTATTATTGAAACATGATTTGTAATCCCAGGCATTTTGGGTTATTTTAATTGTTTTAATATATATTGGTTTTTTAGTTGTAGATGGACACAATACCTTTATTTTATTTATTTATTTTTATGTGTTTCTGAGGATTGAACCCATTGCCTTGCACATGCTAGGCGAGCACTCTACTGCTGAGCCACAACCCCAGCCCTATTTTTGGTTTTTAACTTAACTTTGATTCACATTTTCTTTAGTATATTCCTCTCTTTGCTGATTTTCATTGTTGTTTTTCATTTCCTCCTCATGGAATATTTCAGAGGATACTCTGAATTGCAGGTTTTCTCACTGTAAGTTTTTTTTAACTTTTGTTTAGCTCAAAGGTTTTTATTTCTTTTTTTATTTTTTTATTGGTTGTTCAAAACATTACAAAGCTCATGATATATCATCTTTCATACATTTGACTCAACTGGGTTATGAACTCCCATTTTTACCCCAAATACAAATTGCAGAATCACATCAGTTACACACTCACATTTTTACATAATGGCATATTAGTGACTCTATTCTGCTACCTTTCCTATATTTCATCATCAAATATGAAGCTTAATTTTGCTGGATATGAGTTTTAGATGACATCCATTTTCTTTCAGAGCTTGGTATTTGTTGTTCCAGGATCTCCTGGCTTTGAGGGTCTGGATTGAAAAATCTGCTGAGATATGAATCAGTCTCCCCCTGTATAAGACCTGATTCTTTTCTCTTTAACCTTTAAGATTCTCTCCTTATTATGTATGCTAGGCATTTTCATTATAATGTGTCTTGGTGTAGATATGTTGTAATTTTGTACATTTGGTATCCTATAAGCCTCGTGTATTTGATTTTTCAATTCATTCTTCATGCTTGGGAAATTTCCTGATATTATTTCATAGAAGAGATTGTACATTCCTTTGGTTTGAAAATCTGTGTCTTCTTCTATTCCAATAACTCTTATATTTGGTCTTTTGATACTATTCCATAATTCTTGGATGTTCTGTTCATGGTTTCTTACCATCTTCACTGTTTTCTAAGTAATCTACTCTGTTGGTGATGCTCTTCATTCAGGTTTTTATTTGGTTTATGATTTCCTTAATTTCAAGGATTTCTGATTTTTTTTCAGAATCTGTGTCTTTCTTGAAGTAATCTTTTGCTACCTATTTGCTCCCTTACCTCTTTGTTGGTGTGCTCAATGGTTGCCTGTATTTGCTCTCATCTCTCTCTCTCTTTTTTTTTTGAGTTGATCAGTTTTTGCCTATATTTGCTTATTTAGGTCATTCTTTAGTTGACAGATAATTTTAATTATGGACATTCTCTCACATTATGAACACTTTCTCTAACATTTCAGCAACTTCACTGTCCATGGGTTCTGTTAATGTAGTATCTTGGTTTGTTTGGGGTGATTTCCTCCCTTGTTTTTTCATGTTGTCTATGTGTCTTCCTTTCTTGTAGTGTGGATCTGAGGTAATGCAGTTTCTACCCTATAATCTTATAGTATCTGTTCAGATTATCTGAACCTTACCTTGATGTTGGGTTTCCAGATCCTGCCAGTGTCCTGTGATGGATGCTTCTGCAACTATAGGTGGTGGTGGCAATAGCAGAAGTAAATGGAGATAGCAGTGGAGGTGTCTCAAGATGGATGCAACCTCTTTCAGAGATGGGGCTGAAAGAGAGGGCCTTACACTGGATTTGGGATGCCTGTTACAAGATGCAGCTGCTTCTAGGCCCTGTCTATTGTCCCAAGGTAGAGGCTACTGCATGAGGAAGGCTATGGGGATGGCTGCAGTGTCTCAAGATGGGAGTGGGTTAGGCCTGGGTTCACATCCTCCCTGTATCCCTGACAGGCAAGGCCCTCCAACTCCCACTAGTCCAGGAAACCTGTAACTCATGAGAGTCATGACCCCTGCCTGCCTGGATTTGGAGGGGAGATCTAAAGGTTTTTGGGTGGTGGGGAGCAGCCCTGGGCTCTACTCAAACAGTATAATAATATAATAACAGGGAAGTTCTGAAATATATAAAATCTTGGCTCCACCATTTACTACACTCTGTGACCTTGGGCAGTTTCTTCCTCTGATGAATGACCTTGTGGTGATGTCTCCCACTTCTGAAAAAATGAATATTTCTGGACTAGCATTTTCCAGGAGACCTCAGAAGCAATATGTCACCTTTTTATGACTATGTCACATCCCCTATCATTTGTCTGTACATTCAACATAAATGAAGTGCCTATTGTGTATACTACCTTGCCCAATGCTGAGGCCAAGGCAAGGTTTTATCCATTTCATGCTGCAATAGGTTTGACCTATTTTAATGTAAACATCATTTTGGAGTGTAACATACATGCAGAAGGGTACACAGACCCCTGGGCCTGGGCTCCTGGATAGATCGGCAGAGGTGGTCTTGGGCTGGGACCTGAGCTCTGGGGTGGGTCTGCCAGTCAGCAGGGTGGACTTGGACCTACTTTGGGCCTAGGCTCCTGCACAGGATTGCAGGGGTGGTCCTGGCCCAGGGCCTGAGCTGTAGTATCTCAGTGTGGTTTTTATTTGTTTCTTCATGATTTTCCAGTGAATATTATATATTCCTATCTTGGCTTCTAACTTATGAATGTCTTCTTTCAATTTAAAGAATTTTCTTTAATATTTCTTGTAGAACTGATGTAGTGGGAGATATATCCTCTCAGTTTTGGTTTGTCTTGGAGTGTTCTTATCTTTCCATTTTTTTCCACACTTTTACTGGTGCATTATATTTATACATAATGATAAAATTTGTTGGGCTGGGGCCGTAGCTCAGTGGTAGAGCACCTGCCTTGCACATGTGAGGCACTGGGTTTGATCCTCAGCACCACATACAAATAAATAAATAAAGATATTGTGTCCATCTACAACTAAAAAAATATTTTTTAAAAAGAAATTTGTTGTCACACATTCACACATGCATATAATATTCTTATATTTCCATTTCTAAAGGATAGTTTTGCAGAGAATATTATTCTTGATTGACAAGTTTTGTTTTCCTTTAGTACTTTGAAGAATCTCATGCCACTTTCCCCTGATCTATAACATTTCTGTGTAGAAGTCTGCTTTCCAATTAATTGAAGTGACCAGTGTGCTTCTTTTCTCTTGCAAACTCAAGAATCTTCTTTTTATGTTTCCATTTTGGTAGCCTGATTATAAGATGTTTTGGGGTAGACATTGTGAGTTAAATGTGAATGGTGATCTTTGACTTTCTGTACCTGGGTATTTGTCTCCTTCTGTAGGTTTGGGAAGTTGTGGGTTATTATTTCTTTGAATAATAGAAATCTACATCTACATCTTTGGAATGTTGAAGTCCTTCATGAACCTCAATAACTTTAATAGTTGATCTTTTATGCTGTTGAAAACTTCCCATAAGCTTTCTTCACTTCCTTTCATCCATTTTTATTTTTTTCTTTCAGGATAGTGTATTTTGAAATGGTGTGCATTTGAGGTCACTTCTTTCTTCTGGTTGATTCCTCCTGGTATTGTTACTTTCCAGCAATTTTTATATATTTTTAAGCTCAACAATTAATTTATTTTAATTGTGTCCACCTTTCTGATATTTTTCTGAGTATTGAAATGTTTCTCTGTATTTTCTTCATGCTCATTGAGTTTCCTTGGAATAGATGTATTAAATTCTCTGATTGTTCTCCCAAACTTTTTACTGCCTGGTCAGTTTCTTATGCCTTATTTTGAGTATTTAGTGAAGTTGTGTATCCTGAAGGCTCTTGATGCTCATTGGCATGTGGTGGTGTTATCTGGGCATTGAAAGACTACGATCCGGGCTGGGGATGTGGCTCAAGTGGTAGCGTGCTTGCCTGACATGCGTGCGGCCAGGGTTCGATCCTCAGCACCACATACAAACAAAGATGCTGTGTCCACCTACAACTAAAAAATAAATATAGAAAAAAAAAGAAAGACTATGATCCTAATTAGAATAAGATATATTCCGTGTTTGCCATGAATATCTAAAAAGAACAAATAAAGTTTTAAAAAAGATTGGTTATTTATTCCAATTTCCCTAATCTGACTTTCTTTGTAGCTGGCTTTTCCTAAATTCTAAACAGGCTGCTTGCTTTCTCTGAGTTGTACTCATTTCCACTATTTCAGTACTGGGTGGCACCCAGGTCCATGTTTGCTGGGAGCCTGCTATCAGTTTGTTCAGGACTAGAGGAGACCACAACTCCAGCTTTGTCCCAAATACACTATTGGTGTGTTGTACATAATGAAGCAAGTACCTAGACAGAGTAGATTTTGCCCACAGGCTTCTCCCTGGGACTGGGATATGGGTAGATGCCTTGCCTACATTTCTCATCTGTGGTTGGGCACCATGGGAATCTGCCCAGTTCTGGGAACATTTACTATGGATAGAACAACTTTAAGCTCCAATCTCATACTTGTAGCCACCTGTGCCATCAGGCTGTGCCTCACCCTGAACCTATAGCCCACAAAACATGAGACAACAATGGGGCAGCACCAAGGACAACATTGCTATCAGCTGTCTATTGCTGATTCAACACCCTGCAATGAGCCACAGGTGATACCAACTGGAATAGAAGACAGATAGACTGTGGCAGCATGTCTTTTCTTGAATCCAGAGATTTCTACTAGCTCTATCTACAGATAAGCCTGAGGATGTGGGTCATTAGGATCTGGCTAGTGTTATATTTTATGAGCAGAGTACAGTTCCAGGGTAATGACTCATGCTAATACCCTGTCTTATCCCAGAAAACAGGGCCCTGCAACATATTCTGCTACCCATAATTGGGTAGTGCTGATGAAGGCAGTCCTTTGGCCACCAAGGCTGACACTAAGTTGGGTCACACCAGAGTCTTACAGCTCCAAAGACTTGCATAGTCTCAAGGGTGCATGGAATCCCATACCACATCTGGCAGTGATACAAGCTAGAACCTGAGTCCATCCCACTGAGAGCAGGCCTTTGCCTGATGCCAGGGCAGATATAGAACTCTGTCTGAAAGCACAGGCAATACCTTAACAACAGCTTTGCTGCCCAAGGCTGTACAATGGGTGATGGAGACCGTCTCTTGGCCACTGAGTCTGATGCTAAACTGCATTGCCCCTTAATCTTACAGCCATGAGGAATCATGAAATCTCAGGAGAAGGGCTAGTATGGCCTACCTAGACTGACTCAAAGCCCAGCAGTGATGCAGAATGAAACTCAAATCAGTCCTAAAATGTCTAAGTTAATGAAATCCATCCCATCTCTAGGCTATGGTCTATGTAAAGGGCCTTCAGTTTCTACTGGGTTCTGGGTCTTACCATGGCAGGACTGGCACTGACTTCCAAGAAAAAGATCTGTCCTAGATTTTGTGCCCTGCTACTCAGAAGATGGAGTCTTGTTCCCCAATGTGCCATCCAAGATTAGAGGATGGGTGGTGGAGACAGTGAGCTGCCTGAGCTTCCATAACTTCAGTGGCTTGGTCCATGGGTATTAGCCTGGCATTAGGGGTCTTAGGGCTTTTCCCAGCACTGGGTTCTACCATGGTGGACCTGGTATTGCCTTTCAATTCCAAGGGCTGGATTTGATTCTCTCTCCCCTCCCAAAGCAACTGGGATGCTTGGAGTTGGGAGAGAGATGACTCAGACAACTCTTTCTTTCCTCCTTTATTTTGTTATAGTAATGTAGGAGTGGTCAAAAAATAGATATGTTTTCTTTTCCTCTTCTCCCTCTGCCCTCCCTAACCTTGGCAGGGAACAGGATTATCTTTCTCTAATCTTAGCCCACATATCAGTTTTGAGTATATACCTACCACAGGACCCAAGTAATTCAGACTTCAAGGGTGGAGACAGAAATTTAAGGAATGGCTGTCTTCCAAATTAACAAATGAGTGCAACCCCCCAAAGGGAACACCTGGAATGTAGATTTTTTTAATATTTATTTTTTAGTTGTAGTTGGACAAAGTACCTTTATTTTATTCATTTATTTTTATGTGTTGCTGAGGATAGAACCCAGGGTCTTGCATGTGTGAGGCAAGTGCTCTACCACTGAGCCACAACCCCAGCCTTGGAATGTAGATCTTTAAAGACCCCTGTTCCCTCTGGTCAGCATAATCATAGCATCTGGGACAGGAATCTCCTGTGCTTCTCCTTTACTACCCAAACAATAAACATTGTTTTTCCTTTTTCTCAAAACTGTGACTTCATTATTTAATTGGCAATAGGGGCAAGGGAAAGCTTTTAGTGAAAAATTGAAGACACAGATGAGACCTGAGAGCAGCCCCTGCTCTGGCTTTTTTTAGGGAGGTGGGGTGGGGGTGGGGAGAAGTACTGGAGATTGAACTCAGGGGCACATGAACACTGAGCTATATCCCCAGCTTTTTATTTACAGACAGGGTCTTACTGAGTTGCTTAGAGTCTCACTTTTGCTGAAGCTGGCTTTGAACTCGTGATCCTCCTGCTTCAGCTTCGTGAGCTACTGGGATTATCAGTGTGCCATAATGCCCAGCCCTGTTCTGCCTTTCTTGGGCAGGTTGGGTACTCCAAGAAACCCCACTTCCATGCTGAGGATGCAAGGAGGCTGGTTAATTTGTTGTGAGCCAACTGTTGGAGCATTAAGGGTTTGGTGAGTTTGCCTCAGGTTGAAGCACAGGAGCTATTCCTGTGATTACAGGGAGAGATTGAGGGACTGTCCCAGCAGCTGCTGAAACCCCTTCTGCTTTGTGAAATTCCCACCTTCTGTCCTTAAACTATATGGATTTCTTCATCTTGGTCTACTTTGAGAAAAAGGAAACTGAACTCAGTGAACTGAAATGGTTCTCATCCACAAAAAATCTACATTAAAAGAGTTCAAGCTTTCTCTTATTATGCAAGTAGGCAAGACTTTCCTACCAGCAAAGTATTTACCATAGATGAGTCTTGACAACACAATGAGTGACAAAAGTAAGTTGCATAATTTTGTCTCCTTCTGTCCATCCATCCATCAATCTATCCATCCATCCATCCATCCATCCATCCTGCTGACTGCATCCATAAGCTCAAAAGACCATAAACTATAGCCATCACCTAATGAAAAAGCTTCAGCCTCATCCAGTAAAGGCAGAGCAAGGAACTCTCTAAGAAAAACTTCTTTCTAATTTCAAGGGTCTGGTCTTCCATGGTCTCCTCCATGACCCACATCCTACTCTTGGCATTCTATAAATATTCATCATCAGCTCATTAACAAAAGCTTGCAGATGTAATTATGATTTTATGCACTTATCTGCTGAATCACTGGAGTTCTCTCAATTGACCACAATCCCAGCACTAGAAGGTACTCACATAACATAAATGCTATGTATTCCCTTAAACAACTCAATATACCTCACAGATCAAGAAGGGAAATAACTAATGTTTTCTTAAAAAAATACAACTGTGTGTGTCCAAATTTTCATGTGCAAGTTAAGCTTCCTCTGCATTATACCACTCTTTTTCCATCTATGGGTTCATTCCATGTATCAGTGGGTAAATTTCCAACCCAATTTATCTGGATCCATCTGGGTTTTGTGTTCCTAAGCTGCTCTAAGTAAAGAGGAATGTGTTTAACTGACTCCCACTCTGGTGTTCATCATGTGTGATTTCACTCTGCTGAACTCCAAAGCACCTTCCCAAGCTAACAGAGACAAAAGATTCAGCAACGTACTGTTGTGTTTATTGAAACATAACTGGGCTTCATCTTCTTTCAGATGAGACAGATTGAGCATAGATTTCACACTAAATAAATATTTAAAAGGCCCTAACTGTAGTGTAGATTTCAAATTAAGCCTTGGAAGAAAGGGTAGGACTTGCTTTTTAAAAAGATAGACTTACCTCATCATTCAAGTTCTAACGTCTGCCTACCTTTCTGCCTGATCTTTCCAGCCTCATGTCCCCATCATGTAAACTAGGCCCCAGTCACTGTGCCTTCTAGGTGGCCAGGAGCACTTCTGAGTACATGCATGTATACTCAACTGGGCACATAAAGCATCCCATGATGCACATATTTCTGAGGGTCACAGTTCCATGTCTCTGAACAGCATCCTATAGCAGTGGTCCACTTTATGCTTTGAATAATACTTTGAATGTAGCCCTTGCTTCTCTGCCACTGAAGTTTATTTAAAAAACTGGATATGTTTCTTTCTCTTCCTCTCTCCCTGCTTCTCCCTAATCTCCCCCACTCTCTAATCTCAGGGGAAACAATTACTTTTCTTCCCCATCCTATGTAGAGTTATCTGTCCCTGAGTACACAACCACCATAGGAACAAAGTAGTCCAGACATTGGGGATGGTATCAGAAGATCTCAGAAATGGCTATCTCCCAAATTAACAAGTGAATTACAACTCCAACAGAGAACATGTGGAATGTAGCTTTTGTGTCATCTCTTTAAAAGACCCCTGTTCTTGCAGAATCACAGTCTTTGTGACAAGAGTCCCCTGTGCTTCTCCTTTGCTAGCAAAACAATAACCTTCCTTTATCTTTTTCTCAAAATCATGTGCTTGTTGTTGAATTGGCATCAGGGACAAGGACCAAGATGATTTTGGCAACACTCCCACAATACTTACTGTGTTTTCACTCTTGTTTTTCTCTCTTTTTCTTTCACAGCAGTGTTATTTACAATAAAGAAAACACAAGAAGCAGCCTAAATGTCCATTAAAAGTAGAGTAAATCAATGTGATATAATCTTACAATAACATGTTGAACATCAGAGAAAGCAAATGAATGTATACATACATATTACCATAGATGAGTCTCCACAGCATAATATGAGTGACAAAAGCATGCTGTAGAAAATGCACACAATTTTTTGAGAGAGAGAGAGAGAGAGAGAGAGAGAGAGAGAGAGAGAGAGAGAGAGAGAGAATTTTTTAATATTTATTTTTTTTAGTTTTCGGTGGACACAACACCTTTATTTTATTTTTTATGCTGTGCTGAGGTTTGAACCCAGCACCCCGTGCATGCAAGGTGAGTGCATTACAGCTTGAGCCACATCCCCAGCCCCTGCACACAGTTTTGACAGGATAAAACTTAAAGCAACTTAAACTAATACTGGATGTGATTTGGGAAAATTCATATAAGTAAATGTATAAGTTAAATATACAAAAACATCAAATTCTGCATAATGATATTTAGAAAGGGGATATGATAAGGGAGGTGTAGCCATGGTGCTGGTAGTGTGCTATTTATTAAGTGAGCTATAGGTCTATTAGGATTCAATGTTTATTCTTGTTCCTTATAATTTCTAGTAAATATTTTTTTTCTTTTTATACCTTTATTTTATTTATTTATTTTTATGTGGTGCTGAGGATCAATCTTGGGGCCTCACAGTGATAGGCGAGTGCTCTACCGCTGAACCACAACCCCAGGCCCCCCACTAATGAATATTAATTGTGAAGATTATTTTTTTCTGAGTCAAGTAGATGAAGCTTTAGTTTCCCTGGTAACCAACTTAGGAGCTTCGTCTTGACCTCTGGCCTCAGAAAGAGAAAGCAATGGCAAGTCATGCATTCCCATCAGTTCTGGCCTTCCTAGTTGGGTGGTGCCAGAGCTGAGTGGCCCAGGACTGATGAGCAGAAGAACATGGCTCAGACAACAAAATGCATGTTCCATTCCATCACAGAGGCCATTCTCCCTCCCCCGCCTGCTTAGGTCTCAGCTGAGAATGGGAACGTGCTTTGGCTCAGACCTCAGTCATAGAGGTGGGGTGGTGATTCAAGGAGAGAGGTGAAATCTTGGGATCCTCACAGAAGGGACTGAGGAAGGGACCAGAGTCACAAAGAAGCCTGATCTCCAACAATGAGATCCCAGGAGACCAGATGACTATCAACTGAAGTGGCTCTAATGTAAGGAACTCTGATTTTCTCCAGTAGCACCTAGTGCTATGCAAATGCTTTTTCACCTCAGAATCAGGGATCAGGCCTTAGAGAGTGACTTCTGTATTGGCAAAGGACAGTGGAGCCTGGCATCACATGACAAGGGTTATAATGGGCCTTGAGGCAGACCTGCTCCCCTCAGGACAACTCTCATCAGTTACTCTGTTTGCCTTCCAGTACTCTCCTTCTTTTGTTGTTGTTGTTGTTGTTGGGGATTGAACCCAGAGCCTTGTGCATGCAAGGCAAGCACTCTACCAACCAAACTATATCCCCAGCCCCTAGTACTTTCCTTTTTACTGTGTTTTGGTGGTCTTTTATGGGTTAACATTGTCTTGGGTTAGAGCAAAGAAAAGGCAAGGTTATCACATTCTCCCATTCATGTGGACTGATAATGTGCTAGGTAGTGTGGGAGTCAATGGAGATGGTGTGCAGAATCCAGAAAGCATTTGTGCCTCTCAGACTCCAAAAGCATGTGGTAATGTGTATTATCTCCATCTGATCTGGTCTTCATCCTGGGTACTTACCTTCTGGAATAGATAGTAAGGGGGTGTTGTGTGGGAGGCCACGTTTATTTTGTATCTTGTGATGCAATCATTTTTTTTTTTACTAAGTACTCAATCTCTTGTGGTGAAAATATTCAGTCTCTCAGATTTATACATAAGTGCCGACTCCCTCCCAAGATGTGAAAGGGGTATCCGTGACTTCTGAGTGCACGGTGATGTGGGAAGGGGGTCTGTAAAATCTCATGTAGAAAGCAATATTGTTTTCCTTTCTCTCCTCCCCCTCCCCTTCCCTCCTCTTCCCTCCTCCCCCCTCCACCTCCTCCTCCTCCTTCTTCTTCTTTTGTGGTGTAGGGGATTGAACCCAGGGCCTTATGTGCAAGGTAAGCATTATACCAACTGAGCTATATCCCCAGCCCTCATCTTTGTTTCTTGAGGTAGGGATGACATGTGTCCTGTTTGTGATGCTGACCCGTCTTTGGCTGGTTTAACTCGCATATTTGCCTTATCTGTTTTGGGACCTGGTGCTTCTTGCCTGAATTTGTTTTAACACAACTCTGAAGGTGTCTGCAGACTTTCCTGTATCTGGGTCTCATCTTCGATCCTGCCCCTGGCCAGTGCTATCTACTCTACAGCCTCAACTAAAGGGTCACCTAGTCACTAGCCAGTATAGGCCTCCTTCTTGGGTTTCTCTATTATGGAATACAGCCCCTTGAGCTCACCTACAACACAGGAGGAACAAAAAGTCATCAAAATTCTGAAACTGCACTCATCCCTCTGACCAAGGAGTTGGCTATTTCACCTTGCAAGTTGAGCTTGAGTCACAAGTTTGAAAGGGGAATAAATCCTTACGTTTAGAACTCCTTGCACTGCTCTGACATACTTCTCATGCCTGGGATAAGTTTGTAAATTGTTAAAGAAGTCATTGGGGAGATGTAGGTATATGTTCATGTCTGTAGAAGTCCTGAAAGTTCCTTGAGGACTAGGATCATTTTCATCTGCTAACATCTTGCACATCTCCATCATATTCATCAGACATGCATTACTTAAAACGGCAATACAATAATTTTATGCTGAAGAAGAGAGGCAGAACAGGGCAAGGTATTCCATATGGCGTCACCACACACACACACTCAGAATCCCACAAGAGTTACTGTGGGAAACATGCATTGCAAAAGTACTTGTAGTGATGAAGAGAGATTCTTCAGAAATGCAATGCACCAGGACAAGGAAGCAAGAAGTCACAAACGACCCATTAATTAATATCAAACAAATGTTGTGGTTCCTCGCTTTATGGTTGTTTCTGTTCTTACATCAACTGGAGATTTAGCTCTGAACTAGGGAGCAATAGAAGATAAACCAACCAATGAATAAATGCATCCAGACTGTGAAAAGTGTCGAGAACAGAATAATCTAGGAGCTAGTCTAGAAGTAACTAGGTTACACAGGGTGCACAGGAGAAGTGTCCCTGAGAAGGTTAATAATGGAGCACAAGCTCTAAGACTGGTAGGAAGACTGCTTTCTCTAGTCTGTTGCTCTAATCTCTTCCATCCTCTTCCCATTAGCTGATTCTTTCACATCTTCAAATATATACTTACAGCAATGATTGCTCCAAACTTCTTGGTACCTATTTTCTGTACTATTAAGCTTTTTGTTACTATAACAAAATACCTGTGGCTAAATTAAAGAGAAACACTTCATAGTGCATTACATTTCTGGAGAGTCTAGTCCAAAATCACAAAGTGGCATATTGTTAGGCCTCTGGTAAGGGCAGCACACCAACATGGGTGAAGCAAAACAAACAGCTTACTTCACAATACAGAAGTGATAGAGGAAGAAGAAAGCAGCAGAGTCTCACATTCCCTCAGGAGCATGTCCTGCATGACCTAAATACCTCCCATGAGGCCACCTACCAGTAATCCACCCTGGGAGGGAATACTTTAATACAGGGAACTTTGCAGGACCCCCCATCCCAAGCATGGGGCTTTTCCTCCAGGTGGTTTTTCATTTCCTGAGTCCACACAGAAGTCCTCATGAGGAAAAAAAGGCAATGTCACAGTAAGCAAGCACAAAAGGCAAGAACCTGAGAACCAAGACTACCGCACTAGAGTGTCAGGAAAACAGGCCTGTTCCCAGATGGATCATATGTCAGAGGCCTCACTAGCTACCTAGGCAGTGGTGCCCTGGGGTCTGGGGCAGGGGTTGCTGTGTTGTTGCAGTTCCCTCTGAATGCTCTGTACATCTGTGCTTTCTAACTTCTCCTCCCTCGACCTTCCTCTACAGCTGCAATCCCTTCCCCAAAGAGAAAGACAAGAGTTGACTAGGACCCCCAAGCCAGGAGAGGATGGCACAGTGGCAAGGGAAGCCTTCACTAGAGTGCTGCATCTTCAGCTCTGCAGTCCAGGGCCTCAGCAGGGGCCACTATGTTTGATCCTGAAAATTTTATGCCTTTTAGCTTTTATAACCTTAGCTCTTATGTCTAATCCTATGAAGCATTTTGATTTAATTTTTGTATGTGAAGTGAGATAAAGGTTGAAGGATACGGTTACCTAACTGCCCTCCTGCCCAGCCCTAAATGTTCCCCCCACCAAAACTCCTCCTATGGCCTGGACCTGCCCCCTGCCCACCAAAGGGCCTGCCAAATATAACTAACTCCTTCCATGAACTTGTAAAGGCTGCATATAATCCCAGAACCTTGTGGTGGCCAGAAGCCATTTTACCCCTGAAAATGAGCCACATCAGGTGTTTGATTGACTCAACCACTGAAGTAAGTAGACCATGCTGATTCAAGGTCTATTTCCTGCCTTCCATCTCCATCACTTGTGTGCCATGGGTTGTCATAAATTTAGGCTCATTATTTACATGTCAGTGACCAACTATTCTAGCACCATTGAATTGCCTTGGGATCTTTGTAGAAAATTGAATTTAACATAAATGCATGAGTCTAGGTTTAAACATTTTTTCTCCCATGCTAATACCACACAGTTCTGCCTATCACAATTGTAAAATATGTCACAAAATTGTTTATGTGAGACCTCCAACATTCTTTACCTATTATAACATTGTATCCCCTGAAAGTAAAGAAAATATATCTGAATATAGTTATTATATGGCAGGGACAAAATAATTGTAGGAGTCAGAAAATCAAAATGACAAAAACAGAAGCAGGGAAGGAAATTACTGAACAAAGCATGTATAAAAATAGGTAATGAGATCCTTATGAATTACAGCTATCACAGAGGGTCTTTCAGAGACATATGCATGTATAAAGGTAGCCTGTCTTATCCTTTGTGTTCCTGGAAGAGAATAAACAACTGGTAATGAAAAGCCAAAGGATGTGTAATCCCATTCTATCCTCAGGACAGGATCTCCGCTGTGGTCACAGTGGCCCAGACCACCCTTCTGGTGGATGACTCAGTGCGCTTGTCCCTTACTGCAAGTGTCCATTATTGCGCATGTGCTCTGCATTGCGAAGTCTTCCGGATGATTTGCAGAGAGGCTTCCTTTCCGTGGTTATTGTTTTTTCTACCTAATTGAGTCATTGGATGAGTCCTTAGAGTAGCACTCCCAGGAGCGTGAGTGTGAGTGACTTGAGGGGTGCCAGGGAGTGTGTAGCAGATCAGGGGCTCACTCTGTGAAGAGGCATTTGGAAGGGCTTAGAGGTCATTGTGCTTCTATAGGGTGCTCTGCCCTGCTGCCATGACCCGTGGTCATGTTGAAGGCCTAACAAGGTAGGACGGTGGGTCTTGGAGAATGGGATGAGTGTTGTGGGTGATGTTGAAGGTATCTAGGTCCTGGATGTTGCTGCACAGCACATGAGACAGATTTCCACGTTCTCATGGGGACAGGGCAAGGTACACAGCATGGTGAGGGAAGGTTCAGGAAAGGGGAACTCTGTGGGTATGAGACTGTCCCTGAGAAGTGTAGAGCACCCAGTGAGGGGTGCATCCATTGCTCTGTAGTGCACATTCTCACCTCTGACATGTACTGGGCAGAAACAGCCCCAGAGGGTAGCAGGAAGGAATGAGGGAGGCAGTGTGTTCCAGCAGAAAGTTACTTTAGGGGCAGATGGACCAAGTTAAAGTGGCTGTGACAAAAGCAGTAGGCATTCTAGCTGCTGTTGTCTGGTGGTGCTTTCCTAAGTGTCTGGATGGTAGAGAATCTCGTTGCCTAAAGAACCTCAGTGAAATGTCTTCCATCTGTTGCTACATGACTTAAGACAGTTTGTTTTCTGGCATGACCAACATACAGGGCTTTACATACACTTGGGAAACATAAACACTCTAACTCTTGGACATGCTTTTAAAACATTTTCAAAATTTTAAAGCATTATAAGCTTACCTTTGGCCACAAACATGATGATATATACCTATTCTCTTAAGTGCCTTTTGCAAATCACATTATTCTGCTTTCAATATAAAATGAGTGAGCAAAATAGATCAAGATCTACATACAGGGGATGAAGAGATGAAGAATCTTTTCAGCTGATTGAGCCTTTGGTTGTGAGTGCTTCAAAATTTGATGTTTCTTTTTAACAGAAATTTATTTCTGTAAAAATGTTGATGGGCGTAGTTACACTGAAAAAGTTCATCTTTGATGATAAAGGCTGAAAATTGACCTCATAGAGGAAGCAGTGAGGATTCTGGAGGATTCCACTGTACTATGTCCAGGAAGAATGCTGTTACATTCCCCACAAATGAACCTGATAACTTCCTTCTTGCTTACTTACTAACAATAGATCCTTTCCCACATAGATTAAAGATCTTCTAAAATCATTGTATGTGACTCATCTGATATAGACCTCTGTGTGATAACAGTGACTGTATTAAGGACAAGTGTAACATATACACAATGGAATCTTACTCAGCAATAAAAGAGAATAAAACCATGGCATTTGCAGATAAATGGGTGGAGTTAGAGAATATAATGCTAAGTGAAGTTACCAATCCCCAAAAGCCAAATGCTGAATGTTTTCTCTGATATAAGGGGGCTGAATCATAGTGGGGTAGGGAGGGGGAGCATGGGAGGATTAGATGAACTCTAGATAGGGCAAAGGGGTGGGAGGGGAAGGGAGGGGGCATAGGGGTAGAAAAGATGGTGGAATGAGATAGACATTACCCTAAGTACATGTATGAAGACATGAATGGTGTGACTCTACTTTGTATAGAACCAGAGATGTGAAATATTGTGCTTTTGTGTATAATATGAATTGTAATATATTCTGCTGTCATATATAACAAATTAGAATAAAATAAATTATTTGTCATAAAAAGGTATATAGAAGCTTGTTAAAATAGTTCAGACTTCAATGAGATTAATTATATCCACATAATATGTATAGTTATAATATGGATTAATACAATTTATTATTTTTATTTTGCACACACACACACACACACACACACACTTCAATAGGATGAGTGGTGTGGTGATGATTCAGCTCAACAGGAGAGACCACCAAGGGAAACTTGGGATACTTTATCTGGTCAGGAGACAAAAGGTGAAGGAGAACCCAAGGATCAAGGTAAACGAAAGGGGAAGAAAATGTCTCTGGGGTTTAAGGTGTATGCATGCATCATACTTAATGGCATCTTCAGTAACTCTAGGAAAGAAAACAAACATTTCCTGAGAGCTGGTTGGAAAAGTGAAGGGTACATTTGACAGCTTTTTGCATTCCCACACTATAAAGAATTTTCCTTTTTTTTGAGAATTATTTGTGTGTTTCTTAACCTTCTTTGCCAAGGTTCTACATTAGCAAGTTCAAGGAACTGTTTAATTTTAGTCTTCAAATTGTAAGTTCTTACTCACTGCATATATGTATAAGAACCTTTTCACATTTTCATATGTGTAGACTGCTAAGTCACTGTCCTTCCAGAATTTACAATGAGGCGTGGGTACATAGAAATATTAACTCCTTTTCTAAATGAGAAAAGTGAGTTTCAGCTATTGTGTCTTACCACAAAGTACTTGGTTGGTAGAGACAGATTCATACTTCATTACCTATTCCTATCATCTTTTCTTTGTGAAGGCTTTTGTTTAGAACTGCTTAATACTCATAAAGTCAAATACTCAAAAGTCAAATCTCTCAGTACAGGCCCCAGAAAGAGCTCAATGAATGACTGACAGCCATTATTTACATTGACTGGCATTTTTCTCTTTTACAGTAAATTTGTTAATTTAGTATATTGGCACGCAGGTAGCTATAATTCTTTGATTTCTAAGTGTTTTTTTAAAAAACACACTTAAATGTATTTAGGATAAAAATTCAAAGGTTTCCAAGATTTTAATAAAGCAGAAATGATTTCTTTTTGAAATTTATTTATTTATTCTAATTTGTTACACAAGACAGTAGAATGCATTTCAATTGATAGTATACATATAGGGCACAATTTTTCATGTCTCTGGTTGTTCACAAAGTAGAGTTACACTATTTGTGTCTTCATACATGTACTTACGGTAATGGTGTCCATCTCATTCCACCATTTTTCCTATCCCCATGGCCCCTGTCTTCTCCTCTCTCCTCTTTGCCCTAACTAAAGTTCCTCTATTCCTTCCATATTCCCCTCATCCCCATGATGGACCAGCATCCACATACCAGAGAAGACATTAGGCATTTGGGTTTTAGGGATTGGCTTACTTCACTTAGCATGGTATTCTCCAGCTCCATCCATTTACCTGCAAATGCCATGATTTTATTCTCTTTTAATGCTGAGTAGTATTCCAGTGTGTATACATACCGTAGTTTCTTTATCCATTCATCTACTGAAGGGCATCTAAGTTGATTCCACAATTTAGCTATTGTGAATTTGTGCTGCTATAAACATTGATGAGGCTACAGCACTGTAGTATGCTGTTTTTAAGTCCTTTTGGGTATATACTGAGGATGGAGATAGCTGAGTCATTGGTGGTTGCATTCCAAATTTTCCAAGGAATCTCCATACAGCTTTGTATATTGGTTGCACCAATTTGCCATCCCATCAGCAATGTATGAGTGTGCCTTCCCCTCCCCAACATCCTCGCTAACACACATTGCTGTTTGTTGTCTTAATAGCTGCCATTTTGACTGGAGTGAGATAAAATCTTAGTTTTGATTTGCATTTTTCTAATTGCTAGAGATATTTAACATTTTTTCTTATATTTGTTGAATGATTGTACATCATCTTTTGAGAAGTGTCTGTTCATTTCCTTGGTCCATTTACTGATTGGTTTATTTGTTTTTTGTTTTTTTGGCGTTAAGATTTTTGAGTTCTTTGTATATCCTAGAGATTAGTGCTCTGTCTAATGTTCAAGTGGTAAAATTTGCTCTCATTCTGTAGGCTTACTATTCACCTTAATATTGTTTCTTTTCCAAGAAGAAGCTTTTCAGTTTGAATCCATACCATTTATCAATTCTTGATTTCATTTCTTGCACTATAGGAGTATTATTAAGGAAATCAGGACCTAATCTGACATGATGAAGATTTGGGCATACTGCTTTTTTCTGTTAGTTGCAGGATCTCTGGTTTAATACTTAGGTCCTTAATCCACTTTGAGTTAAGTTTCATGCATAGTGAAAGGTAGGGGTTTAATTTCATTTTGCTGCATATGAATTTACAGATTCCCAGCACCATTTGTTGAAGAACTATCTTTTCTCCAATGTATATTTTTGGCCCCCTTGTCTAGTATGAGATAACTGTATTTATGTGGGTTTGTCTCTGTATCATCTATTCTGTACCATTGGTCTTCCAGACTGTTTTGGTGCCAATACTATGCTATTTTTGTTACTATGGCTCTATAGTATAGTTTAAGGTCTGTATAGTGATGCCACCTGCTTCACTCTTCTTGCTAAGGATTTCTTTGGCAATTGTCAGTCTCTTATTTTTCCAGATGAATTTCATGATTGTTTTTTTCTATTTCTATGAGGAATGCCATTGGGATTTTGATCAGAATTGCATTAAATCTGTATAGTGCTTTTTGTAGTATGGTTATTTTGACAATATTAATTCTGTCTATCCAAGAACAAGGGAGATCTTTCCATCTTCCAAGGTCTTCTTTAATTTCTTCCTTTAGATTTCTGTAGTTTTCATTGTAGAGTTCTTTCACCACTTTCATTAAGTTGACTCCCAAGTATTTTAGTTTTTTTGAGGCTGTTATAAATGGGGTGGTTTTCCTAGTTTCTATTTCAGAAGATTTGTCACTGATGTACAGAAATGGCTTTGATTTGGGGGTGTTGACTTTATATCCTTCTACTTTGCTAAATTCCTTTATTATTTCTAGAAGTTTTCTGGTGGAATTTTTTGGATCCTCTAGGTATAGAATCATGTCATCAGAAAAAAGTGATAGGCTTCACTAATCATCCCATGATCCCCCTCCCAAACCCACTATATATCATCTATGAATACAAACAGCAATAAGTGTTGGCAAGGATGTGGGGGAAAAGGTACACTCATACATTGCTAGTGTAACTGCACATTGGTTCAGCCAATATGGAAAGCAGTTTGGAGATTCCTTGGAAAAATGGAATGGAACCACCAATGACTGAGCTCTCTCTCTCCTCCGTGTATACCTAAAGGACTTAAAAAAACAGCATACTACAGGGACACAGACACATCAATGTTTATAGCACCACAATTCACAATACCTAAACCGTGGAACCAACCTAGATGCCATTCAGTAGATGAATGGTTTGAGGAAATGTCACACACACACACACACACACACACACACACACACACACACACAATGGAATATTACTCAGCAATAAAATACAATAAAATCATGGCATTTGGGCTGAGGTTGTAGCTCAGTGGTAGAGCTCTTGCCTTGCATGTGGGAGGCCCAGGGTTTGGTCCCCAGCACCACATCAAAATGAACAAATGAAAATAAAGATATTGTGTCCATCTACAACTAAAAATCATTTTAAAAAATCATGGCATTTGCAGGTAAATGAATGGAGTTGGAGAATATAATGCTAAGCGAAGTTAGCCAATCCCCAAAAAACAAATGACAAATGTTTTCTCTGATATAAAGAGGCTGATTCATAGTGGGTTTGGGAGGAGAAGGATGGGAGGATAGACAAACTCTACATAGGGCAAAAGGATGGGACAGGAGGGAAGGAGACATGGGGGTAAAAAAGACAGTGGAATGAGATGGACATCATTACCCTAAGTGCATGTATGAAGATATGAATGGTGTGAATATACATTGTATACAACCAGAGCTATGAAAAATTGTGCTCCCAGTGTGTAATATCAATTGTAGTGCATTCTTCTGTCATATATAACAAATTAGAATTTTAAAAAGACAAAAAAACTCACAAAAAAGAAATTTAAAATGAAAAAAATGATAGTTTGAGTTCTTCTTTTCCTATCCATATCCCTCTAATTTCTTTCATCTGTTTAATTGTTCTGGCTAGAGATTCAAGAACTATGTTAAATAGCAGTGGTAAAAGAGGGCATTCCTGTCTTGTTCCAGTTTTTAGAGGGATATGTTCCTGTTATCCCTAGTGTTTTTAGTGTTTTGAACATGAAAAGGTGCTGTATTTTGTCTAATGCTTTTTTTGCATCTATTGAGATGATCATATGGTTCTTATCTTTAAGTCTATTGATGTGATGAATTACATTTATTGATTTCCATATGTTGAACCAATCTTGCATCCTTGGAATGAACCCCACTTGATTGTGGTGCACTATTTTTTTAATATGTTTTTTGTATTCAACTTGGCAGAATTTTATTGAAAATTTTTGCATCTGTGTTCATTAAAGATATTGCCCTGAAGTTTTCTTTCTTTTATGTGTCTTTGGTTTTGGAATAATGGTGATATTGGAGTCATAGAATGAGTTTTTGAAATGTTCCCTCTTTTTCTATTAAATGAAATAATTTGAGGAGTATTGGTATTAGTTCTTCTTTGATGGTCTTGTAGAATTCAGCTGTGTATCCATCTGGTCTTGGGTTTTTCTTGGTTTGTAGGCTTCTGATGGCATCTTCTATTCCACTGCTTGAAATTGATCTGTTTAACTTCTATATATCATCCTGATTCAGTTTGAGCAAATCATAGACTCTAGAAATTTGTTAATGCCTTTGATACTTTCTATTTTATTGGAGAACAAGTTTTCAAAATAATTTCTAATTTTATTCTGTATTTCTGTGGTGTTTATTATGATATTTCCTTTTTTATCATGGATGTTAGTAATCTGAGTTTTCTTTATCCTTCTCCTCTTTAGCATGGTTAAGGCTTTATCAATTTTATTTATTCTTTCAAAGAAACAGCTTTTTGTTTTGTCAATTTTTCAGTTGGTTCTTTTGTTTCAATTTTATTGGTTTCATCTCTGATTTTAATTTTTTCCTGCCTTCTACTGCTTTTGTTGTAAGTTTGTTCTTTTTCTAGGGCTTTGAGATGTAATGTTGGGTCATTTATTTGTTGGCTTTTTCTTCTTTTATGAAATGAACTCCATTCAATGAACTTTATTCTTAGTACTGCCTTCATATTGTTCCAGAGATATTGATATATTCTATCAGTGTTTTCACTTAACTCTAAGAATTTTTTAATCTCCTCTTTGATGTCTTTTTGAACCCATTGTTTATTCAATAGCATATTATTTGGTCTCAAGTTGTTATAGTAGCTTCTATTTTTAACACTGATTTCTAATTTACGTACATTATGATCTGATAGAGTGCAGGGTAGTATCTCTACATTTTGTATTTGATAAGAATTGCTTTGTGGTATAATATATGGTCTATTTAGAGAAAGATCCATGTGCTGCTGAGAAGAAAGAGTATTCACTTGTTGATGGATAAAATTATATATATATATATATATATATATATATATATATCAGTTAAGTCTAAGTTATTGATTTTATTATTTATTTTGCTGCTTTCTTTGTTCAGCTTTTGTTTGGAAAATTTATCCAGTGGTGAAAGAGGTATGTTAAAGTCACCCAGAATTATTGTGTTGTAGTCTATTTGACTCTTAAACTTGAGAAGAGTTTATTTGATGGACATAGATGCTTCTTTGTTTGGGGCATATATATTTATAATTGTTATGCCTTGTTGATGTATAGTTCCTTTAAGCAAAGGGAAATGTCCTTCTGTATCCCTTTTGATTAACTTTGGTTTGAAGTCTACTTTATTTGATATGAGAATGGAGACCCCCTGCTTATTTCTGCAGTCTATGTTAGTGGTATCTTTTTTCACAATCTTTCACCTTCAGTTTGTGGATGTCTTTTCCTATGAGATGAGTCTCTTGAAGGCAGCATATTGTTGGGTCTTTTTTAGTGCAAACTGCCAATCTATGTCTTTTGATTTGTGAATCTAGGCTACCAACATTCAGGGTTGTTTTTGAGACATGATTTGTATTCCCAGGCATTTTTATTTATTTTTGATATTTAACTTTACTTGATTTCTCTGATTGCTTTTTCCTTTAGTGTAATATCTCCCTTTGCCAATTTCCTTTTTTTTTCATTTCTTCCTCATGGAATATTTTGCCAAGGGTTTCTAGTTGTAAATTCTTTTAATTTTTTTTTTGTCACGGAAGGCTTTTATTTCCTCATCAAATTTAAAGCTTAATTTTACTGTATACACAATTCTTGGTTGGCATCCATTTTCTTTCAGAGCTTGGTATATGTTGTTCCAGGATCTTCTAGCTTTCAGGGTCTGGGTTAAAAAATCTTCAGAGATACTCATTGGTTTCCCCCTATTGTAATCTGATTCCTTTCTCTTGTGGCTTTTAAAATTCTATCCTTATTCTGTATGCTCTTCATTTTCATTATAATGTGTCTTGGTATAGATCTGTTGTAATTTTGTACATTTGGTGTCTTGTGAGCCTCTTGTAATTGATTTTCGAATTTATTCTTCATGCTTGGGAAATTTTCTGATATTATTTCATTGAAGAGATTGTGCATTCCTTTGGTTTGAATCTCTGTGCCTTTGTCTATCCAAATAACTCTTAGATTTGGCCTTTTGATTTTATGCCATAATTCTTGGATGTTCTGTTCATTGTTTTTTACCATTTTCACAGTTTGGTCAACTTCATTTTCAAGATTGTATATTTTATTTTCATTTTCTGATGTTCTGTCTTCCAAGTGATCTTGTCTGTTGATGATACTTTCTATTGAGTTTTTATTTGTTTATTGTTTCCTTCATTTCAACACTTTCTGATTGGTTGTTTTTAAGAATCTTTACCTCTTTCTTGAAGTACTCTTTTGCTATCTGTATCTGCTCGCCCTTATCTCTTTCTTGGTGTGATCAATGGTTGCCTATATTCGTTTACTTATTGCTTTGCTGGAACAATCAATTTTTGCCTGTATTTGCTCACTTAGGTCATTCTTTAATTAAAAGATCATTTTAATTATGTACATTCGAAAAACAACTGAACACTCCTTTTCTGACATTTCATCAACTGTGCTGTAAATGGATTCTATTATTGTAGTATCTTGGTTTGTTTGGTGCACTTTCCTCCTTGTTTTTTCATGTTAATTGTGTGTCTTCCTTTCTTGCAGAGCAAATCTGAAGTATTACAGCTTCTACACTATAATTTATAGTGTCCCTGCAGATTACCTGTACCTCACTTTGGTGTTGGGCTTCTAGACCCCAGCCTGTGTCCCATGATAAATGCTACTGTAACTAAAGTGGTTGTAGCAATAACAGAGATAACTCAAGATAGCAGTGGGGGTGTCACAAGACGGATGCAACCTCTTTCATAGATCAGTCTGAAAGGGTGGGCTGTATGTTCAGAGATGCAGCTGCCTCTAGGCTCCATCTATTGTCCCAAGCTGGAGGCTACTGTGATGATGGCTGTAGTGTCCCAAGATGCAGGTAGGTTAGGCCTTGTTTCCAGCGTGGATATGTCAGTTGGCAGGGCGGACCTAGGACTAATCTTGGCCTTGGCTCCAACTTGGGTGGGCAGGACATTCCTATGCCTGGGCCTGGGCTCTGGGTTGGTTCTGCTGGTCGGAGGGGCAGTTCTGGGCCAGGGCCTGGGTCTTGACTCCTGTGTGGGTCAGTGGGTTGGTTCTAGGCCTGGGGTGGTGTTGAGAGCCACAGCCAAAGGGGCCCCAGCAAACTTCCAGCTGCCGGCTGATGATCCAGCTGCCAGCAAACTTCCAGTTGCCGGCTGATGATTGGCTCACAGTGGCCCCAGCAACATCTAGCTGATTGGCTCCTCTGCGGTGATGTTCATTGGGCTGTTTCCCTGCCCTTCAGACTGCCAGCTGATGATTGGCTCACAGCGGCCCCAGCAACATCTAGCTGATTGGCTCCTCCACGGAGCTGCTCATTGGGTGACTTCTTTGGCTCTGCCCACGCAACCCAGCCAATCGGCCTCAAGAGCAGGAGGATTGTGGGAGGTTGAGAGGCTGGTGTGGGGGAGGAGAGGCTTGTGGAAGCCGGTGGTGGCAGTTGGGCTCTGAGGGTTTTTCCCTGGAGCTGTTTTGTTTGGCGTTTGTAGTTCTAAAAATAAAGTTAGTTTCTTTTTGACAAGTGGCTCCTGATTTGTGCCAAGCCAGACTTCAGCAGGGTGGGGCTCCTGCATGGGTCTGCTGGTTGGTGGGGTGGTCCTGGGCCAGGGCTTGAGTTTCGGCTCCTGTGTGGGTCCCAGAAATGATTTCTTCCAGTAGTATATTCAAGCTAAACATCTGCATAATTCAAGTAATGAATTATTTTGACAGTTTATTGTTAAGGGATTTCCAAAAACAACTGAACACAATGCCCACAATAAACAAAAGAATGTCATGATTTTGTCAGTGATAGGCCTAGAAATCCACTCGGCTGATGCTTTTGAAAATTATATTTTAGGTGTAACTTCCATTCTATCCCTGGTGTAGAATTCAGGTTCTTGATAGCTAATGGTTCAGAGTACACTATGGTAAAATGTAAGTAATATAATTCCAGTGTAGTTTATCAATAGATTTGATATTTAAAATAAAGTTTAAAGCCCCAGTCATGGTGGCCCACACACCTGTAGTCCCAGCAACTTGGGAGAGAGGCTGGAGGATCTCAAGTTCAAGGCTACCCAGAGCAACTTAGCAAGACCCTGTCTCCAAAAACAGGGTGGTGGGCTGTATTTCATTGATAAAATATTCCTGGGTTCACTCGCCAGTACTGGGCAGGGGGAGAGAGAGAGAAATAGATTTAATCCAGGTAGATGAGCTAGGGCAGGGGTATGTGCTCCCATGCCTGTCTTAAAACATGTCTTTTTTCCTTTGTGATCTCAGGGAACTCCCATATATCAAACCCCTTGCACTTCCAGAGCTAGGAAGGCAACGACTCAGGTCAGGAACAGTAAAAGTAGAGGAGCTTTATGTGTGGTCCAAACCCTTTGCTGTTAGGGAGAAGCTGGGAGTTTGGTATTCTCTACTGATTATAAGGTTGTTCCTTGGGTAGGATTGATGGAGAAGGTGTGGCTCAGATTATACTCCTCATGTAACTGTGGAAATTCTCTTTTCTGGCATGTAGGTCTCTCTACTTTTGCTTCTGTATTTCTCTCAGAGAGTATTGACATATGTATAAATATTTATGCAGTGCATCCATTGGAGAAAGGAAAGTCAGGATTCTCCTCCTTCCTCCATCATGTTGATGTCACTCAAGAAACATTTTTGTTCTTAAGGGACTGACCTGGAAGCTGATCTCTAGGAACAGACTCAGCCAAAAATTGGAGGTATACAAGAAGATGGTCTTGCTGTCAGGGTAAATTTATGTCCAATGTAGAGCACAGTCAACTGCCAGAAGCAGGTATGCTATCCTCCAAGGTGCAAAATTATATACATTTATTTTTCACAATATTATCCCTTTATAGATGTGGGGCTGACATTACTGCTACATTAACAACAGTTCACATAAAAAGATCCTTTGGCATCAGAATCCAAATGCCTGACTGCTTGTCTTAAATACTTATCACATAGAGAAAAAAATTGATTCACAGCTACATTGAATCACACACTATGAAAGCATTTTCTAACCTTTGAGAATGAGACCTTTCATCAACAGGTAACTGTTTTCATATTGTTTTATAATTTCTGGTTCAAAAAGTACACAACACCTTTGTTTCTCAATTTGTTAAGTCACTGAAGTGGATTCTTGTGGACATGTGGAAGACACATTAAATTTTAAACCCATCTTTGATTAAAAAAATAGGGAGCTTCAATATAATAAAGTCACTTTAATGCTGGTTATTGCATTCTCTGGTTCTGTTAGTTGGAATATAAGTACATACTGTTTTGCAGGATTTGTTAATCATAAAATATTTCTTATCATAAAATTGTAACATATGAATTCAGATTTCATTGTTACTAAGCAAATGAAGAAATATTATTTGGTGTTTATTTTCTGTGTGGAGACCTAAGTTCCTATTCTTAATATCAACCTCAAAATCCTCTTTTAATTAATAATTGTATTTTAAATCCCTCACCAAATGAAGACTGGGATGACTGAAAAATGAAATGGAAATAGTCTCATTTGTACTTTCTGTGACTAATGAATTAGGGAGAGTGTGTGTGTAGGTGGGTAATGCTCAAGGTGCTTGTAAGGTGCCTACACTAAGCACTTCCTGTCCCATTGCCAGTGTTCATGAGCTACTGCTCCTAATAAGACTGTAGACACCATAGGATAGAATCACCTTGAACTGTATCTTAGGTGGCATATTATTGTTTCTTCCTTGATATGTCAATTGTTAGAAGTTGAAGTTAAAAGACTATAATTGCAGTACTTCCTCTCTGGGTCAACTTTTTGTTTCCACGTGTGTTTTTCAATTTGCTGACCCTTATTACCAAGAGCTTCAGACTTTAATGAAGCACTTGATGTTTATGGAAGAAATTATTTTGCATTATTCTTCTAAATATTTTACTCCATATTGCTGATCAATTCCATTAGGGTATTTACATTACAGGAAGTTTTCCAAGTACTTAGGACTGAAATGTTCTCTTAAGAAGACCATGGCCTTGAAGTGAATGTATTTTAAAATAGGTAACAAGTTATGTGATTATTCAAAATAAAAGATAATAGTATAAGCAACAGTACAGGAGAAAGAGATACATATGAAGATGTTTGTGAATCTTTAGTAAAACTAAGAATATTCCAACTAATAAATTAGATAGATGGCTCGTTTTTAAGACAGCTATGAAGAGAATATTCAGTAGAGTTTACATAATGGTGAAGAAAATGGAAACAACCCATAAAGACTGTGACACTATTAGGTATTGAATTGATTGTATAATTGTGAAGGAATATATTTTTTAATTCTTATTTTCAAAACATGGATCAATGGGACTAGATCAATGGGACTAGAGATATATCTCAGTTGGTAGAGTCCTTGCCTCACATGCACAAGGCCCTGGGATCAATCTTGAGTCCCACAAACAAATATGGATCAATGGTTTATATATTAGGAAAGCATGCATTATTTAATACATCCTGTGGTACCTCAAGCTAAACATGAAAAACATACCATGAATACCATGGGAGCACTTTTGAAATTTGTAAGCTGTTCCCTTTCCTGCCCTGTCCCCTTCCCTTTCTTCCTTTCTTTTTTCTCTTTCCCTCCCTGCTCTAACCCATCCCACTTTCTCTTTCTCTCCCCCCTCTCTCTCTCCCCAAACATTGTGAGATATGCCATATGTCTAATTTATATTTTGACCTGATAAATGAGGGCAATGGCCTGGAAAATGTTTGATCATAAAATTAATATAAAAAAGAATTATTTTCAAGTGTATGTAGAAGTGCTATTCATATTTATACCTCCAGTATAGATGAAAACTGAGAACATATGGTCACCCTACTCTTAAACCAGTAAACCTGCCCAAAGAATGAACTCTGCACATTAGCACAGTAGACAACAAAATTCATTACTGAGCTTATCTTTTGCAGTTGAAAACGGGACACTATTTCAGCTATCTTATATTTGAAATATTGTTTAGAGCCAAGATTTTTAATCATTCACTTTTCATAAATTTCTTTGTTTCTCAGAATTTTGTGTGTTGATTGCACTTATGGCCTGTATACCCATTTTTCCTCTGTCCTTGAAAATACCCTTTTATAAATTCATTTGATTTAATCTGTTCTGAACTCAAATGGTCTCTTGGTATCTTTGTGCCACTAGGAACTATGGCAAGTTTAAAATCTAGTTATATTTTTATGCTTAGAAGTCAATTTTTAAAGTCACAACAGAGTTCTATCTGAATGTAAGCCAAATGGTGAGTCTTTGGTTTCATTTTATGAAACCAAACTGTAGCTTCCTTAGTAAACCTTTAATTTCATATAAATAAAAGTCTCCTTACAAATTCTCCCAACAGTTATGTTTCTATTATAGATCAAGCATGGCAAGAAGGTTACACAAAGACAAGCTAAAACTACGAAGCCTGCACTTATATCAGATTTCAAGTTCAAATTCTCTCAATAAAGTTTTACAGTTTGCTCCAAAGAAGTCATGAATGTGTTTTGTTAAACTTCTACTGGAAATAAAATACTATTGAAAGCTATATAAGTTGTGAACTTTTATACTATGATTGAGATGGTAGGAGTAGGTAAATTATATACTGATTTTCTACCCAGTACCTTTGCTAAACTTGTTTATTCTATAGACATTCCTGGATATTTTGCACTGTAAGCATACACAGTTTTATCATTTTTGAATAATGGCAGCTTATTTCTGCCATTTCAAAATATCGTACATTTGTTTGTGTTCATATTATACAACATTGGACATACTCACCCAGGAATGGTTTGAATGAAACCAGTAATGGTTCTGCTGTCTTATGCCTGATAGGAAATGGAAAATTTAAACACTTTGTTATGTGACTGGTTTTTCATAGTTATACTTTGCCAGATTAAGAAAGTTTCCATTCTATTCCAAGGTTTCTGAGACTATTGCTCCTGAATACATACATATATTGACTTTCACCAAACACTTATAGTGTGTTGAGGTAATCATATGATTTTTTTCTTCCTTAATATGTTAATGTTGCAAAATACATTTTTAAGTTGCTCCATTTGATCTTGCATTCCTAAGGGGAAACTTTTTAATCACGACATGTTATACTTTTTTGTTAGTCTGGTGTATTAGTCATTTGTTAAGATTTTATTTTTTTCATGAATGGTGTTAGCCTTGCTCTTGGATAGGCAGAATTAATATTATCTAAATTACCATACTACCAAAAACACTATACAGATTTAATGCAATTCCAATCAAAATCCCAATGGCATTCCTCATAGAAATAGAAAAAGCAATCATGAAATTTATCTGGAAAAATAAAAGACCCAGAATAGGTAAAGCAATCTTTAGCAGAAGGAGTGAAGCAGGTGGCATTACTGTACCAGATCTCAATATATACTACAGAGAAATAGTAACAAAAAACAGCATGGTATTGGCATCAAAACAGGCTGGTAGACCAATGGTACAGTACAGAGGACCCAGAAACTAACCCACAAAATTACAATTATCTTTTTTTAAAAAAAATGGTTATGCAATCTTATTCTTTATTGAATTTGAGCCCTTTCCAGAAATATTGGGCAGGTATTTGCTTTACAATAATACACAATGATGGACTCAAACGAGTTTGTACCAGAGTAAAAAGACAGTGTCTTGGAGGAAAATCCAGACCTGCAACTCTTAGCAAAAACAAAGTTGCTATGGTTCCCAGTTGAAGATATTTTCCTTTTCTTAATGAAGATTAAGAGAAAAATCTTAGGGTTCAATTTCATCTAGGACATCTCTAAGATATTACATGCTACCCATTTTTAGAATTATGGTGTTGTTGTTCATTCATTTATTTAAGGGTTTGAATTATAGAAATGTCACACACACAACATGTATAAACATATATGTATAGCTTTAAAGAAAAAAAATTTTAAAATGAAACTATATTTACCACAAAACAGCTGGAAATAGAGCACCACCAATTGTTTGAAGCCCTTCTGTGCCTTTCCCTGCTCATATTCTCCTTCATCACCCAAAGATAACAACTGTCCTGAATTATTCCCTCACTTTCCTTTAGAGTTTTAATACAAAGAGTATCCCCAAACAGCATATGCTTCTTTTTTTATTTTTTCACTTTAATTTCATGACATGCCCTCATGGAATTTTTATTTAAATGATATTAAATCTATGCAGCAAATTTGGGAGAACTGACATCTTTTCTATGAGCATGGCTTAGTATTTTTTTAAAGGTTTTTTACAAAGTTTTATTCATAAACTATCAAATAGTGTATCGTATTTTTCTATTGTCTCTTGCAATCAATAGGGTACATTTTCAAATAATACAGACGTTTCTTATATTGTTACACATTTATTCCTTAAAGAAACATTTTATTTTTATTTTAATATGAATGTAATCTTTAGTGATATCTCTTCACATTGCTGGCATAGATTGTTCTCCTTCTTGCATTTGTTTAAAACAGTCTCACAAGCTCATTATCAATTTCATTAGGATTTTTATTTTAATACTATTTTACATCTATATTTGATTGCACTAATTTATGATATTAGACAAAGGTGCCAAAAAATGCATTGGAGAAAAGATAGCCTCTTCAAAAAAGGTGCTGCATTTTTGATGTTGGTATTACAGTTACACTAGCTTCATAAAATGAATTAGGACATAAAACCTCTTTTTCTATTGTCTGGAACTAAATTCTAGGTAAGTCTTTGAGCAACAAAGAGCTAGGCATTCACATCTTCAGAGACTTCTGTATTGCATCATTTTTAGCAATTGACCCCACTTTGAATATTGAGACAGCGAAGCTGCAGTTCCAGGTTCCCTTCATATGAAACTTTGTAAAAAGTTGCCACATCTTATTCAGAAGTCTTTCCAGCTGCCCATTTCCTGCATTATACCCTTATAAATATACACAATCCAAGAACTAAAACTTTGAACTCCTTACATCCTTAAATCCCAAGAGAAAATCATTCAACCAAGGACCCCAATAAAAATCAACCATTCTTGGAACTACAAGGGGATCATAAACAGCAATAATTTCTCCCTCTTAGAGAGGTTTGAAAATATTCATGATGCAAAACAACTGAAAACCTATTTTTCATATCAAAAGTGGGAGTAAATGTAAAGTATTTCATTTTTTCCATTAACTATCTGAGAAAAACATAGACCATCAAGCTGTATGAAGAATTAGGACCCAGTTAGGACAGAGGGGACGGGGAAACTAGGGGCCCTCACTGGGGCAAAATTATTTGAGTCCCACATGCACTTTCTCCTTACTGACTATGGTATGAAGCAGCCATGGGTTCCCATGCTGATTCTCAACACACACTGACATTGCAATGGTGGGATATGTACTTACATCATTTGGTTTGTATCTGCATTTCTGAAATAGAAGTTACAGTATTTACACTAAATGATTGATCTGAGGTGTGAATGGGACACCATAAGAAATAGGCATTACATTTCACATAGATTGCTTTATTTTTCATCTCAATTTTTAACATTTTATTTAAATTGTATTTAAATTCACAATTGCATACCTAGCAAGTGATACTGCTTTTGAATTTCAAGTTATGGATAGCAGAACTTTTCTAAAGCATTTGAGATCGCAAAATTCTTTGGTTTTTACAAACACATTAAGCATAAGTGTACTTGGTGTCAGACTTGACAATACATCAAAAATTTGTTTGGGTACAGGAGTTTTACAAATTCACACCTAAAGCAAGGATCTAGGAATTAAACTAGAGACTCTGTGTCCTAATAGAAGAAATAGTAGGCCCTAATCTTCATCATGTGGGATTAGGCCCCAATGTCCTTAATAAGAGTCCTATAACACAAGAATTAAAACCAAGAATCAAAAAATGGGATGGACTCAAACTAAAATGTTTTTTTTTTCTTAGCAAAAAAAAATAATCTGTGAGATGAACAGGGAGCCTACATCCTGGGAGCAAATTATTAACCCTCACACATCAGATAAAGCACTAATCTCTAGGGTATATAAAGAAAAAAACAAGCTAAACACCAAAAAATCCAATCAATAAATGGGCCAGGGATCTGAACAGACACTTCTCAGAAGAGGATATACAATCAATCAACAAATATATGAAAAAAATGCTCAACACCTCTAGCAATTAGAGAAATGAAAATTAAAACTGCACAGAGATTTCAATCAGAATGGCAATTATCAATAATACAAGTAACAATAAAGTTTGGCTAGGATGTGGGGGAAAAGGTACACTCACACTTTGCTGGTGGGACTGCAAATTGGTGCAACCACTCTGGAAAGCACTGTGGATATTTCTCACAAAACTTGGAATGGAACCACCATTTGAGCCAGTTATCCCAATTCTCAGTATATACCCAAAGGACTTAAAATCAGCATACCACAATGTTTATAGCAACTCAATTCACAATAGGTAAGTGATGAAACCAACCTAGGTCCCTTCAACAGATTAAAGCAGAAAGAAAATGTGGGATACATACACAATGGAATATTACTCAGCCATAAAGAAGAATAACTTTATGACTTTTGCCAGTAAATGGATGGATCTGGAGACTATCATGCTAAGTGAATTAAGCCAAACCCAACAAACCAAAGGCTTAATGTTCTCTCTGATAAGTAGAAGCTAACCCTCAATGAGTGGGGAAGGGAAAATAAAATTTTACTAGATTATGTAAAGAGGAATGAAGGAAAAAGAGGTGGATAAGAAAAGGAAAGAGAGTGCTATCCGACATAAATTTTCTATGTACAAATATGAATACACCACAGTGTATCTCACCATCATGTACATCCAAAAGACCAGGGTTCTCATTAGAAAAAGATATATTTCATCATTGTTTAATTATATTGAAATGGATTCTATTGTCATGTACAAATAAAAAGAACCAATAAAAAAGATAGTGGTTCAGGGACAGTAGTGGTAAGAGTTGAAGTTTTGTTTCCAAGCTCAACCACTGCTATAGGGTGTTGGTACTCCTGGGACTGGTGTCCTCCAGAGTGAGGGTCATAGTCTCCAGGCTAGGACACCCAACTAAGAGTTTCTGTTTGACTTCTAGGCCACCATAAGGAGCTGCAAACCTGTGGGATTGCAGGGACCATTAGGACAAGAACAAATGAAAGGAGAAGAGGGGAGACAATATCTGCAGGTGAGGAACAGGTGTCTGTTAGGTAGAAGGAAGACATTTCCCCAAGTCTTTGTATTACGGCAGGCTTGTATGGGATGGCAGGGTTGTGCAAGACAGAAACAGATGAGATGAGGTAGGGATGATGACTGAAACCTGACAATCATGTCAACTTTCAAGGTGTTAAGTGGCCCATGAACAAGATCCTTGTAATTGGGAATCCAGCATTAGGCAGCTCATAGCGGTGTGTGCCTTGATCCTTCTGCAATGTTGGACCACTCTTGGAAGTTGGTGGGTTGAGTGGAGATGCACCCTGGTGGCACTGGCAGCCACAGGCATGACATGAAATCTTGGAGATGGTCCAACCCCAGGAAGAATGCTACAGTGCATGACCACAGTCTAGTAAGTGTGGATGGGACATCTTGGCCTAACTAGGCCACCAGGAGAGGTTTGTGGAGATGGAGTACTCTCTATAGCACATCAGCAATGTGTTTGGGACAAATGTGGGCTTAGTTTTCTCTCCAGTTCTGTAAGAGTGACAACATGCAACTACAGACTCTTGGCAGATATGGACATGGGCACTAAACATTTCTGAAATAGTGGGGGAAAAATAAACTGAGAGAATATAAGCAGCCTGTATAGATTCACTGAGAAGATAGGCACAGAGAAAGCCAGTGTGGGAAATCTAGAACAATTACCTAATTTTCAGTGTACATACAAATTTTCATTCAAAGAAGCAGCAGGACCTTCAGGAAACCGTGTTCTCTCCTAATAATCAAAATAAGGTACCAGAAACTCATCAGTTAACAATCAATGTAGGAGAACCCTTGGGTAGAGATTCTAAAGCAACTGCTTCACAGAATCTAAATGAACTTGAAGAAAACACAAATATGTTAATACTCGACAGAGGAACACAAGAAATAGATTGAAGGAAATAATTTTTAAAAATAAAACAAATTCCTGAGCTGAAAAGTGCTCTCAGTGAAATTGAAAATGTTATGGAAGGCATATATAGCAGGATAGCCCGAACAGAAAAAGAGTTAATAGGCTCTGCAACAATTTATTTGAATGTACCCAGAGGAGAAAACAGATAAAAATAAAGAGGAGTGAAGAAAGCTTAGGAGAATTTTGAGACAACATTAAATATGCAAATATTCAGATTATTGGTGTTGATGTATTTGAGAATGCTAAATTGTTAAAATGCTTAATCACTTACCCTTTCTTCTACACAGACATTTTGTTCCTGAATTTGTTACACATACCTTCTTTTTCTTTCTTTTCTTTATTTTTTTTGTGGTTGTAGTTGGACACAATACCTTTATATGTTTATTTATTTTGTGTGGTGCTGATGATCAAACCCAGTGCCTTGCACATGCTAGGGGAGTGCTATTCCACTGAGCCACAATGCTAGCCCATGAATTTGATACACATACATTCTTCAATTTTTATTTAACTCTCGATCAATTTCTCTATTAACCATTTGAAATTACTTTTATTGTTCCTCTTCACAGCATTAGGAGTTTTCAGAATTGGCATGAAATATTGCAGCATATTAGTGATGATAATTATTCATTTGAGTTTTCAATGACCATCAGGTTATCAATATATGTAAGCAAGTAAATAGTCTTTTATTCAAATTTATGTCTAGAAATATTGTCTATCATTAAAAGACTGTGTCCTAAGGATAACCATTAACCAAGTACTAATATTTATTTATATTCATGATGATGGGGTAGATATGATGGCAATTTAAGAATGATCAGGGTCCCACCCTATATAGGATGCTGGAAAAATTATTCACATACACCTTGACTTTGGTCTTTCTACATATCCTCCACTGAACCTGAAACTGAATGTAGAGATTTGGGCCAAATATTTTGTAAAATTCAAACTTTGATTGAATAAATACATGCATTAGGAAATATGCTAGGAATTATGAGTACAAGGACACTTGGTGTTTTATTTGTTCCTTTTAGTTAGACATGTCAGTAGAATCAATTTTGATATATTTATGTGAACATGCAATAAATCCTATTCTAATTAGCATCCAGTCATGTGGATTAGGATCCCACGATGTAAGATTCACAGTGGAAACCTGATTTTATTAAGAAAGTAAGCCCTGCATTCCATCTGCAATCTCTAAGGGAGAACTTCTCTAATATTCCATGCTTTTTATTTTATTTCTCAAAGGAGTTTGTTAAAAATGTCAATATCTCAGGACCTTAGACTCTGAATCTTGTCACTGTGCCATTTATCTAAGGCTTGAGGTGATATAAAAAGCTACAGACTGTTTAGAAATTCAGCAGGATTCTTGCCCAATAAGTATTAACATCAAACCCTGGTATTTAATTCCATCGAAGCATTTAAAAGAAAGTTGGTAAGAATAAATACATGGGCTTGAAAATAATTTTGAATATGTGTAAAATGGATCAACATGAGTAGCACAAATGGTCCTGCCACTTAAGTTGACGAAGAATGTAATACGGCAGAACATGAGATACAGTCCATAACAAGGTGAACAAACGTAAAGAGAGCAAAGGTGGCATCAGAGAAGTGCAGAATCAAACACATGAATGGACATAATTCCCAGCTGTGGAGAATCAGCATAGCAGATAATCTTGATATTGACAGAACCCCTGTTCTAGGGACAGACAAGGCAAGGCACCAAAGATAGCAGGAAACTGTTTTATTTGTCTGCAGCCAAGTTCAGAGGGTACAGCCTTTGCTGTAATCAGTCAATCCCCTGAAGCCCGAGTTCAGGTAGTTTCAGAGTTTTATACCCAGCATGTAAGGGGAGGGGCTCAGAAGTTCACCATCTGCAGAAGTTCACATAAAAGCAGCTTTTTCTTTCACTGTTCTGGGCAAGTTAACTCTTCAAGGACAACACCTGAGAAGGGGAGAGCTTCTTCTCCCCTTTCTTTCCTCCCCCTGCCAGCTGTGACCATGGAGCCGAACTGGTAACTTCTCTTACCTTAGAAATGTAGACATCTCTGTGAAGCCCAGCTCAAAGCCAGAGGCTTTGTTCAAAAATTTGTCTTTTTTCCCTCACATTTTGCACTTGCAAACACACTTCTACAAACTACTACACTGGGTAAATGTTTGTGAAAAACTAGTGAAGGGGCCTTCAGCACCTGGAGTGCTGATCTTGTCCAAGCCAGTGGCCAAGTAAAATAGAGCAACAGGAAAACAGGCAGTTTACCTACACTGAACTCTTTTGTAGAGACTCTTTTGCTGATAGTCCTAAAATCAATTATGGTGAAGATTTCTGGAGAAACTTAGTTAAGGTTTCCTGTAGAGGAGGGGGTGCCACTACACCACAAACTCCACCACTAATCAGTCTTTCTTCTCACCTAGCCAGAATTTCACAAATGAGTTTGCTGAGAGTAACAGGCCAACTTACACTTCACTGAGAGCTACTGCCACATCATGTGGAAAGCAACTAAGAATGAGGAACTTATCCTGAGCAGGAATCCCTCCATCATCCTCATTAATGGTTAAAGAAATGATCTGTAGACATTTTGTCTGAAAATTGTCTGTAGTCAATTTTCTTCAATATTGAATTGCAGACTTCTTTTATTGTAGTGCTTGACAAATGCATAATTGATGCACAATTAGGTAGGCAAATAAATATTTGTGGTGTGTGACTTCTATTTGTCTATTCTATATTCAGTACGCAGTGATATCCCCTAATTTATTTCTTTGAAATGCTGGGTCCCAAAACATCGACTTTTGGACCCATACTCTGCACTAAACAACAGATTGGAAAGCAAAAACTCTTTTCACAGGACATTCTCAATGTTAATAAATGACACTTCAAAATGTGTATCCCATAGAGAAGCCAATTTTGTCCTCCTTCTTAGGACTTGTTTTTAGACAAGAAGGTTATCTTTCATATGGGCTGTTCAGCAATACCACAGAATACACAATTCCTGATGAAATGTAGGTTCTGTCTGCAGATCACAGTGTCTGTTTGAACATAGTAAGCACCATTTGGACAGACGGGAACTCAGAACAGATGTAGCACCTGGTGCCTGTGGATCCTTGTGCTCTTGGCATCATGGGGTCAGTGTGTTGGTTGGAGCTTAAATGAATGTCATGCACTGTTCTGCTGTAGCAAAGGGACTTCCATCTCCCTACTATCCTCCCATTTTATGAGGCAAGTGGAAAAGGTGCATTTAACATAGGATGTGAGAAATAATTTGGCATCAGTCACCAAGCAGGGTGACAATGTTTACAGAATTTCTCTGGTTTCATCAACATATGTACTGACACCTAGGAAAATAAAAGTTCTAAAAATTTTCCTCATTCATTTCATAAAACGTACGAAAGTTCCTACACTTTGCAATTAAATGTGTCAAATGATACTTTTATCATCCAAGATTCTTTTCAATGTGTGTCTCAAATCCATTCTTTTTTATTCCATAGAGATATATTGTGGGTTCTCATTCATATGTGGAAGTGAAAAATGTTGACCTCATCAAAATGGAAAATACAAAGGAAGTCACCAGAGGGAGAGGGGGTAGAGAGAAAGGGGATAGAGAGAATGGATACTGGGTCAAAAACCAGAGATAGAATGGATGAATTCTAGTGTTCTATGACACAGTAGGGTGACTGAAGTTAACAGCCTTTTGCTGTGAATTTCAGAATAAACAGAAGAGAGGATTGTGAATGTTCCTAACACAAAGCAACTATAAATGTTCCAGGTGAAGGAAATGCAATTTACCCTGATTCAATAAGTTCATATGGAATAGATGTATTGAAGGAGTACACTGAACCCCATAAATACTCAGAATTATTATGGATCCATTAAAAATTAAAACCATGCTGGGTGAGGTGGCCCACAATTGTAATCCCAGAGGCTTGGGAAGCTAAGAGAGGAGGATGTCAAGTTCAAGGCCAGGCTCAACAACTTAGCGAGGACCTAAGCAACTTCAGGAGACCCTGTCTCAAAATAAAACAAACAAAAAATGGCTGGGGATGTAGCTCTCTGGTAGTACCACTGGGTTATATCTCCAGTATCAAAAATAATAAATAAGTCAATCAACAAAGAATGAAAACAAAATTTCTGACGTTTTCTGTGTCTATCAATCTTAAAACATGACATCACAATTCCTTCCCAATCCTAGCTCCCATCCTCCCACTTTGTGCAATCCTCTCAGCACTAGACTAAAAATCAGAATCCGTATCCGTTAAGCCGTTCCATCCCTTAGATGCTAGATCCTCTTTTGAGGTAGTGTGCTTCCTTACAGCATAAAGCAAAAAGATGAGCTTTCTTACAAACAGGTTATGGCTGGTAATTGGGGAGTATGATATATCATGGGCATAGTCACTCCTGCAGTACGTAACCTGACAATACACAGAACCTGGAACCTAGAACCAATAACTAAGGTTATTTCTGAACCACACCCTGGCTGAATGAGGACCAGCATGGTCAGGCAAATCTGTTACAGTTACACAGATATAATGTACAAAGTGTACCCTGGAAAAGTAAACACATCTCAGTATTTTTATTCTATAGGGATTAGGAAAAAAGCAATGCAACCATTTTTTTTTAAAAAAAAAGGAGCAAAGAAGGAATCGACGACTCAAATCACATAAAAATACTTATTAGCATCCTTGTCAGGTGAAGTTGTGTCCATTTATAATGTCAGCCACTCTGGAGTGTGAGGCAGAAGGATAGCATGTCAGAGGCCAGTTTGGGCAACTTAGTGATTCTCTGTTTGAAAATTTTAAAAATAAATTAATTAATTAAACTAAAAGGTCTGGGCATGTGAATAAAAGGTAGAGTCCCCTTGGATTCAATACCTAGTACTAAAATAACTGTAAAAAATATTGGTATCACAGTAGGACTTTACAGATCACATCCCACCCTCCTACCCTAAAGGTAACATAGGGCTGTCTGTCCTCAAAGTTCCTATTAAGGAAAGCAAGTTCATGGAGGAATTTTAAAAGGGGGTTAGCCACTGCACAAGGGTTTCAATCTACAGGACAGGAACTCTCTGCTGAGACACGGAAGGCACAGCACCTATTGCAGGTGCCTGACTCAGTGCGCTGTTCTGACAGTCATGGTGCATGTGTCTGCTTTTGCTTTCTGTGCCTAGAGCTGTGTCAAGGTGGGTCGTGCCTTCCTTCTTCTGACAGTCTTCTTTCTTGCTGCTGTGTGTCAGCAGGTAGGTCCTTAGATCAGCCCTGTTCAAAGTCCGAGTGGCCAGGAGTGTGACAAATTCCCTGTGGGCTTTGACAGGTCTGGTGGATGCTTCATGGCCCATGTTTAGAATGACATAGAGGTCGTTTCTTTGTCCTGGCAGGTGGCGCCACAGCCATAGGCATTTGTGATCATGGAGGGTCTGGGAGAAGGGAGTAAGGTGTTCTTCAGTGAGGATGTCTGTCTTTGTAGATGACAGAGTGAGTGTTGGGGGTGATGATGGAGTTATCTGAATGCTGGAGATGCACGTTGGGCCCACAGGACTGATTCCTGATTCATCAGTGGGGACCTTGGTGGGAAGCAGGATGGGCATTGAGGAACAAACAGGGAAATTAGGAACAATGTGAGGTTGTGACTGAGACTTCAGTGTGGAGAGCCATTCTCACACGTGAGTTGGCAACTCCCGGTTTGGGTCTGAGGCATTCTGTCCTGGCCCTCTCCTGATGAGAGAACCAGTCCATGTGGGGGTGTGACTAACCACTGACCCCGGGGCCCAATCACTGACCCTGACCTTGCAGTGCTGTTGGGGTTTAAGTGTGCAGAGTTTAGCTCCCTCAGCCTGACTTTTTGCAAGGGCTGTGCCTGTGATTTAGGTCAGCTGAGGCACGCCTCTCTAGGAGGAGGAAAAGTTCTCTTCCCCTTATCATAAGACACAAGCTTTTGCATGGTTTGGCCTGGAGGAAGAAGCTTTCTGCATACTGGACCTGGGAACAGTACATTCAAGGATTAGATAATGTCTACAAAGAACTTTGGGAGGGTACTTATCAAATGAACAGGAACAATCTGAATTTAGCTCTGTGTACCCGCTGAGACATGATATTTGGGCAATGTAGATGAAATATTACTGAAGAATTGCTTGCTTTGTTAGAAGAAGAATATAAAAGGAACTTGCAAATAAACCTCAGCATGCAGTTGCAATTGCTGCCTTGGCTCTGCATCCCCTGTGTCCCGGTGATTTCGCGACCCTTACCCAGGGACCCGAACGCACTAGACGTTCACAATTGGTGCCTGAACAGGGTACCCTGCTGGATTGTCAGGAAGGGTGAGTATACTTCTTACATATTACAGGGTGATGGGACAATCTTTATCTTCTCCTTTTTTACGTATTCTTAGGCATTCACTTGCCATCTATGGTACTAATATTTCTCATTCTGATATAGAGATGTGTCTTAAGATGGTCAGGGAATGGAATCCCTGGTTCCCGGAGGAAGGATCTATGGATGTGGATAATTGGAAACGGGTCCGTCACAATGTTGAAAAGGCCATGAGGCAAGGCGAAAAAATTCCAATTCGGTTTTGGTTTATGTGGTCTATTTTATATACAATGTTTACAGCTATGGAGGAAGAAAGGTTGATTGGCAATTTGCAAAAGGAACTAGCTTCTTCTATCCTAGATCTCCCTCTGGATATTAGTGAAAAGGAGGAGGTAGTAAAAGATATGCAACAATTGACTCATAATTCTTCACAAAATTCTGCTGATTTAATTGGTAATGTGACAGAAAAGAAAATGAAAGTAAAAACGACGATTGATGATTGTTCCGTCTGGGAGCAATTCAAACTCGTTATGGAGGAGGTTCTGGGACGTCTCAATAAATTAGAAGCTAAAGTGGACTCTAGGCCTTTATCAGGAACCAGGCCCTCTGCCCCTCCGGCCATTAACCCTTTTTTGGCAGCTTCTTTAAAAGCTGTCCAGGAAATGGACTCAGAACCTTCTGACGATGAAGACAAAACTCCCTTCTTTGCTTTTCCTATAATCAGGCCTGATCCAGCTAATGGAATGGCACAGCCACCTCGGTATGAGGGGATTGATATTGATCATATTGGCAGATTAAAAAAGGCAGTGACAACATACGGACCTTAGTCCCATTATGTAAAAGAATTGCTTAATGCTTTTGCTACTCATTACAATAATTTTGCTCCTGAGGATTGGAAGATTGTGGGCCATGCTCTTCTATGGGAACCTGAATATCTTCAATGGCACATGTGGTTTTTAGAAGGGTGTGCCACTAAGGCTAGAGAAAATGGTAACAGTCAAAACCCTGTTATTCGTGCCATAGGATATCCTATGTTATCTGGTACTGGTATGTATGATGACATTCAACATCAAATTAATATTCCTCCTGAGATTCATGAGCAATTAAAGGAAAAACGTCTCATTGAGTAAATATGTGTAAGCTTGTGCTGGAGTGGGAGGAATTGAACATCAAAGTTTCTGTTTTTACTGCAGCCATGGCTGAAGCCCTTAAACCTAATAAAGGAAAAACTTCTTTCAATTGTGGAAAAACAGGTCATTTTTTCTAGGACTCTTGCTTTTTCCTAGATTCTGTATTTTTTGAGCTCATAATTTTGACCCTACAGACCTAAGTTAATGTTTTTCTGATCAGTTCTAATTTTGATCAACTATGAAATATTTAAATATTACAATGGAAATTTCACCTAAAATAGTTACAAGGCCTTTATTGTGTTATGTGTGCACATTTGTATTATATGTTGTATGTCTGTTTGTGCGTATGTCCATATATCATGTACATGATATAAAGATTGATATATATGTAAAGAGCCCTCATAAAAATAAAAAAAATGGATCCAAATATTTTTAATTCACTAATTTAAATGGTTCAGTTTAAATTAGGTAAACAGATAAAAATAAGATGTCTTTAACATGTTAATGACTGATATGCTTTGGTTCTAGGACTTTTCTTCAACAACAACAACAACAAAAAATGGCTAACACGGTTCATTATACTTGTCTAATGTTTTGATAAAATAAGTAAATTAATTAGACTTAAGATTATTGGTTTATGAGTATTTGTTAAATATCTGATTAATTTACAAGGTTAATATGCTAAATGTTAAATATACCATTAAATGCTTTTAACTCCTTAAATTACAATAGATAACATTATTAATAAATTTTTAAGTTGGTAAATAATATAAATAAATAAATGGTTCTATATATTCATCCCTAATATATAGACACTATATTTTCATAACATGGTAAACAAATGTGATTGATTGTGTACTACAGATAACAAAATATCTCTTATTAAAATGGAATAATTTGCCTAAATTCAAAAATTTACAAAGATTATTTCTAAGTGTAAATAAAAAAGGGGTTAACAAAAAAAATTAAAAGGTTCTAGATATGGATTTAATAAAAAAATGTGTTTCTGGAAGTGAGTAAATAAAAGGATTTAAGTAAGTGATAAAGAAGGTCTATATACATTGGCTATATATGTAAATTTTTGAACAAATAATCTTGAAAAAATTAAGGATTATACAAATATGGTTAAATAACAACTGTTATTTTGCAATATTCTATTATGTTATTTCTTTAAGAACTAAACTTAATTAATATAGAAACATCAATAGTAATTATGGTACTATTACTCTTCTTTGTATATTAAATGTGTTCATATTTTCCAGGTATACAAGTCATTAAGATAAAAGCCTTTATCAAGCTGGTGTTCTCCAAAAGGTTACATGGTAATTTTAGGCTTATAAAAATAACATATTAGAGATTTATCTATGTCCTTTAATGTTCTATAACTGGGCCTATTATCAATAAGATATATAAAGTTTTATGTTACTTTTTACGCTGAGGTACAATTTAAATGTATTTTTTAAGTTAATGAGAGCCCTATCTACATAAAGGTTAATATTATAAAACACAAATTAAAAAATTAAAAAGGAGGAAAATGACAGATTTAAATATGCACTTGTTTAGACATTTACAAAATCAACCTAAAGCATTGTTACACCAAGCCTTATTTATTTTAAATTTCCTTAATCTGCCACAAGGAGAAACATTGACAAGAGCAGAACGACATTTTGAGCAAAAAACCTTAGAAATAGTTCATGAACCAATTTGGATAAAAATTGCGGCAGATGCTGACTGGCAGCCAGGGATTTTACTTTGTAGAGGAAAGGGCTATGCTTATGTTTCAACAGAAAATGGACACCAGCAGTGGCTCCCAGGGCGGTGGATCCAGACCCGTCACAATCAGAACGGCACTAAGGGGGTCACCCTATCCACTACCCCAGCTGAGGAATCAAGATCCTGAGCTTGATGTTCCGGTGGCAGCAATGGCGCATCTTCATCTTGGGGCCGGACACCATCGACGTCCTAATTTCTCTCCCTTACCTACGTAGGGTCAAATTAAAAAGCTGAGTGGGGAAGGGCAAAAGGTGCTGCAACAAACGGGGAAGAGTTGCACCCCAGAAAATTTATTTCTGGCCATGTGTGCATTATTGACAGTGTCTTCCGCTTCTGAGGTACAAAATAATAATACTCACTATTGGGCCTATATTCCCAATCCACCTTTGCTGGAACCCGTTACTTGGGGTGACATGGATATTACCTTATATACTTCTCCTGCTCCTTTATCTCCCCCTTGGAACAATTTAACATATATAAATATGAATGATGGAACACCATTTAATTTCACTTATAAGAATAATAACAGTAAACCTATATGCTTGGGCGTTCCTCCTTGCTTACAATTAGATTGGCAACATTGGGTATTAGTTGGAAATTGGAGTAATGGTTCTCGAACCCGTTTACAACGGCTGTCTGCATGGTCCATTAATATGACTTGGGATAATATAACTGAACAAAAATACCCTATGTTCCCCGAGTGTCCTGATTTTACTTATCAGGACTTGAGATACTTCCCTTTCATATGGCAGTAATGTTTAGGCAAATTCGGGAAGATATTTCAGGATATTATCATGTGGGGTCCTTATGGGATGTTCTTAAAAAATTGTTCAGAATGAAATATTACTGCTTGTGATTTATCTTCTACATACAGAATCCCGCCGAAAGAAAGATGGAATGAAAACATTTGGAACAACAAATTGATGGCCTGGGGTGATGGCGGAATTGCTGACCCACACTTAGCTTCAGTGCAGTACCGTCATCATTTACAAACACATTTATGGAAGATTGCTACTGCAACTAAACCTGTAATCTTGTCTAATGGCTCTTTCTCTGGGACTAGTCAATCTGCTGCTTCTTATAATTTTACTGTATTTAAAAAATATAATATAACCACATGTGCGCCCATACCATATCTGTTCTTAATTGGAAATGTTACTTTTGATGAAGGAATTTTATGCTTTAATTGTAAATTGTATGCCTGTATTAATACATCTGTTTCTATTCCTTCTGGTTATTCCATTGTGCTGTTACAACAGCGCTCTCACATTTGGCTTCCTGTGAACTTACAAAGACCATGGTCCCAAGATCCTGTAAATACTTTGGTTCTGGAATTTTTTAGACGATTGTTGAAACGTACTAAACGGTTTGTGGGAGTTGTAGTTGCTGTAATTCTAAGTCTTATAGCAGTGGCTACAGTTGCTACAGTTTCAGGGATAGCTTTACATACTTCTTCACAAACAAAACATTTTGTTGAGGAATGGCATAAAGATTCGCATGAGTTATGGCTATCCCAAGCTCAAATTGATTCTAGACTTCAAACTCAAATAGATATTTTAAAACAGACAGTTAATTGATTAGGAAAAAAGATACTCACCTTAGAACAGGAAATTAGATTAAAATGTGACTGGAATTCAACTTCTTTTTGTATAACTAATATACAATATAATCAAAGCTTACACGAATGGAGTACCATACAAAATTATCTCGATGGTAATGAAACAGCTCGATTAATGATTGATTTTTTACAAAAGGATATATTTGAAATTTTTGGAAAAGGGTTTCAACATGATGATGCTACACAAATTGCTGAATTGTTTTTAAAACAGTTAGAGGGATTAGATCCCAAAGGAGTTGCTCAAAGTCTTACCCATACAGCTGGAGGAGTGGGAATAGTGTTATGCTTAATTATTATCCTGTTTGTAATTATATATTGCACGTGCATAAGACCATCTCAAAACTCTATATTAACTTTGTGGAAAGCTGTTTTAGAAAAACAAAAGAAAAAAAGAAGGAATTGTTGGGGTTTAAGTGTGCAGAGTTTAGCTCCCTCAGCCTGACTTTTTGCAAGGGCTGTGCCTGTGATTTAGGTCAGCTGAGGCACGCCTCTCTAGGAGGAGGAAAAGTTCTCTTCCCCTTATCACAAGACACAAGCTTTTGCATGGTTTGGCCTAGAAGAAGAAGTTTTCTGCATACTGGATCTGGGAACAGTACATTCGGGGATTAGATAATGTCTACAAAGAACTTTGGGAGGGTACTTATCAAATGAACAGGAACAATCTGAATCTAGTTCTGTGTACCCGCTGAGACATGATATTTGGGCAATGTAGATGAAATATTACTGAAGAATTGCTTGCTTTGTTAGAAGAAGAATATAAAAGGAACTTGCAAATAAACCTCAGCATGCAGTTGCAATTGCTGCCTTGGCTCTGCATCCCCTGTGTCCCGGTGATTTCGTGACCCTTACCCAGGGACCTGAACGCACTAGACGTTCACACAGTGCGGCCCCCTCAACCTTCATTGGATGGAATTCTCCCCTGAATTTCTTGTTCCCCAATAAAAGGCTACTCCCTGGCGTGCTCACTCTGTCTCTCTCCTGCTAGCCCTGAGTAATCCTTGCTACCCTACGGGTGGTTCGAGGTTGGAACCAGAAAGGGGAGCCGACGCAGACCTGGTCATAGAAAAAGGTAACTGAGTCTGTGTGTTTTATTTCGATCTAGCTAGTTAATTTTTATGCCAAGAACCTCATTAATGAAACCAATGCGCTGGCCGCATGGTGGACTTGAGATTGATAGAAGACCTTCTTAGGATCACCGCCACTGATCTGTGTCATAACCTCTCCTCGCTTCCATGGAGGGTACCAAAATTGGCTCATCAAGGTGAGTGCGGAGGGGACGAGGGAGGCTGTGCAATACGACAAGACATTATTGATGGAGCCTAGGAGGATAAACAATGGGAGTGTGAGGCAGGCAGTAGACATTTGATTTTCAAATCTCTAGGAAGTTTTCTCAAAGTGTCTCCATGATGGGGAACCCATCCAACCAAACCTCCTCAGAAAAGTCTCCTGCCTTTTGCCATGTGCTTATAGATGACTTCTCTTCCAGCAAGGGGGAAATAATGGATCTGCAAACACTAGGAAGCACACAGAGTTATAGTTACTAGAGACTTATTTTGAAAAATTTTTGTACGTTAAGAAAATTACACACTATCTATAGGCCATGGAAATGGTCAAATATGTTGCCATCTTAAATGCATATCTCAAGTGACAGTTTTCTTTTTCTGTGTGAAATAGGAAAAGACAAGGAAGACCAAGAACTAAATCTGGATGAAGAAATGAGCAAGAATTTCCCCAGACTGTTTAGCCAATGGATTTGAATCTTTCATATTTGGTGTTTGGTGTAAATGGACATTTGTTTCTAAGAAAATGTATCAATATGCTGATAAAGTTTTCCTATGCAAGTAAAAGTGAAAATTGCTCTCAGGAAAGAAGTGTTCATCCAGGATTACATTCTGCTATGTCCTGGATGGATGCTGTTCTATTCCAAGGAAATATATCTGAAAATTTCTTTATTTTTCTTACTAACAACAGATTGCACACATATCCACCTCAGCATTGATGAAAATAGCTTTCAATGTCTTTGTGGGTAACTATTCGGGGGATTTCCTCTCTGTGGAAATGTATTGAGAATAAATATATGGAATCATGTAGAAATGTCGTTGGACTTCGTTATGACTAGATATATCAGTGCAGTATGTATAGTCATTACATGTATTAACAATATTTTTTATTTGTACATAAAGGTCCAACTGTCCAGTGATGATCCTTTTCAACAAGAGGATGCACCAACTGAAACTCAGGATATTACACCCGGTCATGAACCAGAAAATGAAAGGGAACAGGATGTTCAAGGTGAAGGAAAGGGGAAGAAAATGACAGTGGGGGTAAAGTGTAGGGGTGTGTCATGCTTTATGACATCATCAGTAGCAGGATAAAAGACAATATTAGCAAAGGACCTCAAACATTTCCTGCATCTTCTTTGGAAAATGAAAAGTATAGTTTGCAGCTTTGTGTAGTCCCTCACTAGTAATATTTTCCCTTTGATACTTATATTTTGTGCTAAACATACTCTTTTTTAAAGAGAGAGAGAGAGAATTTTTAATATTTATTTTTCAGTTCTCGGCGGACACAACATCTTTGTATGTGGTGCTGAGGATCGAACCTGGGCCGCACGCATGACAGGCGAGCGCGTTACCATTTGAACCACATCCCCAGCCCACATACTCTTTTTTTAAAAAAAAAAATTCTGGACTGTAGATTAGCAAATCCAAGGAAATTGTGTTTAATTTTATTCATAAATTGTATAGGATTTCTTACTCATTATATCAGCTGTGTAAATGCTTTTTTTTATGGTATCGGGGATTGAACTCGGGCTCACTCAACAACTGAGTCACATCCCCAGCCCTATTTTGTATTTTATTTAGAGACAGGGTCTCACTGTGTTGCTTAGCACCTTGCTTTTGCTGAGGTTGGCTTTGAACTCATGATCCTACTGCCTCAACCTCCAGAGCCGCTGGGATTAAAGGCGTGAACCACTACGCCCAGGCTAAATGCCTTTTAATATATCGTGTACAGTACCAAATCAGTGTCCTTCTAACATGTGTAGTAAAGCATGTTTACATAGGGAAGTTATCTCTTCCCTATGTAAACTGAAGCTCATATATTATGTATTACCAGAGAGCACTTGGCAGGTAGAGACAGATCTGTACTTCAATTTCAACATAGTTATTTTATTATTATCTATATTTTTGTAAGAAAAGGTGAATGAATTTTCTGACTTAATACTCATTTTTCTACAGTGTCAAATTGCCCAGTGCAATCCCAGAAGAACAAGCAATTCAAAGGACAAGATAGAGATTCCAGGCAGGAGATCAGTGAATGATTGCCATCATTTCCTTTGTTTAATATTGTTTTAAAATAAGTTTGATAAAAGCTGCATGATCCAGGATGCTGAAATAAAGCCATGTATGTGGAAATGATTTTGATGGAGATATTTTCACAGTTGTTTAAAGACTACTGGGGTTAGGGAAATCAAAAGTACCCAAGTATTATCTCTAAACAAAACTTATTTCTTCAAAAATATAGAGTATTTTCAAGTTAACCATATGTGATTTCTTTAGCAACAGTAATGTCCATTAATTTCTTTCCATTTGACTTCTTGATTCTCCCTTTAAGACAGTGGTTTTTCTTGTAGTCAAAAATAATATTGCCTTATTTTTGGTATTTTGTTATAGAGGGATTCACTCATATAATAGTTCATATAGGTCTATCAGACCAAAATATAACTTTTTAAAACAAAACCAATTAAGATTATCCATCTAAGGGATGAATAAAACAATTATATCAGTCATTGACCTACAAATCTACTCATCTCCTGCTTCAGAAAGTGACATTTTAGATGGACTTTCAATTCTATGTATGGTGTAGACTTCAGATTACTTAAACAGCTGGTGCACCTCTTAGCACACTATGAAAAATATAGAAACTAACTCTGTAGTGTGGTTTATCTTTCATTTGTCTTTCTAAATAAGATTTTATTTTATAAGACAGCAAGAGATTTGCCAGGGTGGTGGCCTATGCCTGTAACCCCATGGCTCTGGAGTCTGAGTCAGGAGGATTGAGAGTTCAAAGCCAGACTCAGTAAAGTAGTGAGGCCCTAAGTAGCTCATCAAGATCCTGTCAGTAAATAAAATGTTAAAAAAGGACTGGGGATGTGGCTTGGTGGTTAAGCACCCCCCATGTTCAACCCCAAGAACAAAACAACAAAACAAAACAAAAGCCAAACAAACAAAAGATTTGAAAACCATTCTTAGTTGTTTTTAATTCCACAAAATAACTCCTATAATCTAGCTGTTATATATTCTATTTTATTGTACTTTATATTGTGAAAAATAGAACTTACAGGTAAGTTATGAGAACAGTATGAAATCTCATATAGATTATACCCACATTCAACAGTTGTTACTATTTTGGCCATATTGATTTCATATCCACCTTCTTTCTTCCTTCCCTTCTCCATCCTTCCTCTCCCTAATACCTAGCTATTTCATTGCATCTCACAGCACAACATTGTTAAATATCATTATGCTGCACATCAGATCTCTCCAGGGAATCATTCTACATAAGTCCAATTTAGTGTACTCGGGCCAAATTTCACTTATTTCCATCTCACTCAAGTCTTGGTAACCACTGTTCTCCTTGGCTTCTGTGCATTCAACTACTTTGAGATTATTTATACCAGGGAGAATGCCATGCAGTACATTTCTACACCATTGTGGCTAGTTTCACTTGGCATCATGGTGAGTGATTTCATCTGTGCTGTCCCAAACAACAGAATCTATTATTTTAACACTATTTGCACTATTTACATTAAAAGATTGTTTCTGACTACTTCAAGGAGCTCAGTGAATGTGATTAAAATGTACCTTAGAAAGACAATAGCCTTTAAGTAAATATGTTATTAAAATGCCTGACAAATTATGTAAACATCCAGTATAAAAATCATAAAAGAGCAAAAGAGTAAACGTAAGGCAAAAGAAAGAGGTACTTCATGAAAGACACATATGAATCCTTAGTTAAAGGAAGAGTAATCAATAAATGTAAAAATGAATTTTAAGGCTATCTATGAGTATTTTCCAGTAGTTTACATAACTTTGAAAGAAGTGGAAAAATTTCAACAACTAATATGAATAAGACACTAAAATGATGTTGAATATATGGTGTAATTGAAAGGGACTACATTCTTTGACTCCACAATGTTTGAAAAATCAAAGGGATGAAGTTCTAGATGTGCTGGGAGAAAGCACACGTTTTTAAATATACCCTGCATCTGAACATCATGAATGCTGTGGAAGGACTGTCAGCACTTGTCAGTTGTCCCTCCAAAAGATTTATTTTTAGAAACAAATGTTTGGTTTATCCAAAAGTCTTACTTTCCCTCCCCTGATGCATTTCTGTCTTCTTCCTGCTCTTCCTTTCATTTCTTCCCTTCTTTTTCTGTCATATAGAAAAGCATGACATACAGCTTCTTCATATTTTGATGGGAAACATGATGGCAATGGCTGAAAATTAGTGGGACATACAATTCATTCTATAACTGGAATGTGATCAAGTGTCAGAAGAGGTGTTTCTTCTATGTATACCTGGACTATATGTGGGAAATGAGGTCCCATGTTCACCCCTCTGAAAAAGACCACCTAAAGATAAAGTAGCCAAAATTTAAAAAAGTTAAAAAAAACCTTTTGTGCTTCTTCACAGTGGATACACTGAACTTCTCTTTCCCATCATTTCTGCAGTTCCAAATGTAGCATTAACCATTTTAGATAGCTTGCATGTGGATTATTATTTCAAGACAACACACTTAAATTACACATTTTTGTGATTCTTTCATTTCTAGAAATTTGTGTGATATTTATGGTAAAAGTGTAAATGAGTTTTGCTTTCCACTTAAAACCAACCTTTCATGATTTCATTTGATGGGGTATGTAAGAACTCTCACTGTCCCTTGTTTTCCTTGTACTACTGGAAAGTATGGCTTTTGCTAAAGAGAGTGACAATATATAGACTTTGAAGTCCATATTTAAAGACTCTTCAGAGGTCTAACTAAATGCTGATGCTGTAGGATCTGAGTTTAGTCCATTTTATAGAATCAAAATTTTGGTGTCCTTTATATAACTTTAATGTCATTTTAATATAGTTCTTCTGAGAACTGTTACCAACTGCTATGTTTATATTAGAGGTGAAGTGCAACCAGAGGTTTAATTGAACACAATCTTAAACCATGCAGGCTTTATTGTGTCAGATGTTTGACTTCAACTTCTCAAAATGTTTTAGTTTAATCCAAAGAAGTATTGCACATCTTTTGTTAATTTTTATTCCTGGATATATGAGACACCTGAAAACTATCATTTTTGACGTTTTACATTCTGTTTGTGCTGGTATTTGTTGTTCATGCAATGATCTATCCAGCAACCTTGCTTAATATGCTTATTCCAAGTGTATCTCAAGGTAATTTTTGATTTTGAACATATACAACCATAACTTAGAATAATACTAGCTTGAATTCTCTCCTCATGCTGTCATCAGGATTTCATGATTATTTATGGCTGAATTTTCTTCCTTGGTGTGGATGCACCACATTTTCTTGATCCATTCATCACTTGATGGGCACTCAGTTTGTTTCCATTTGAGGAGGGGGCTATTGAGAGTAAAATGGTGATTCCTAGGGACTGTGAAGAGTAGGAGTGTGGGAGGGATGGAGAGAAGCTGAGCAGTGGGTACTAAGTTGCAGTCAGACAGGAGCAAGAAATTCTGGTGTACAATTCCACAATAGAATGACTACCCTTAAGAGCAGTGCACTGTATCAACCATAAGGAAGAGTGAAATGTTGGCATTTGCTGGAACAAGGATGGAACTGGAGACTATCAAGGTAAGTGAAATAAGCCAGACACAGGGAGTCAAATGATTTCTCAATAAGCAGAAGCTACTCCAAAATAAGGTGGAAAAAAGAGAGAGAGAAAGGGAAATGGGGTATTTCATCAAAACATAAGAAAGATGGGTGGACTCTATGAAAAGGATTGAGGGGTGGGAGAAGGGAGGGAATGAGGGAAGAAGAGTGCAACGAATCTGACCTACTTTTCTCCTGAGTATACCACAGTTTATCTCACCATCACTGATATCCACAAGCCACCAACCAAAAAAACAAAACTAAACTAAACAGCAGAAAGTTCAGCAGAGTGGAGACAAAGGAACAGGGAAGGGAGGAGTGGAGAGAAAGGGAAGAACTGGGGACTGAAGTAGAACACATAATATTCCATGCCTTTTAAATAATGTCAAATGGAATCCCAGTGTTATGTCTAAATAAAAAGACCCAACCAAAGTGATGTTCCTGAAAAAAAAAAGGATAATGCAGTGTATATTTTAAAAAAGGTAGAAGATAAATGTTGAGTGGTTTCACAATAAACTCTTAAGGAGGCAGATATATTTAAGTTGAATTAAGTATTATGCAATGCATACATGTATTGAAATATCCCTTGGTAACCCAATAATATGTTGAATTTATTTGTATAAATCAGCTGAAAACAAGTTTACTTTAAAAAAAGCATCAGCTCCACTGTAGACAAGAATTATGAGCAACAAGTGAGAGGTGAGAGAAAGGTAGAAACTGATGGAGGAGGATACCAATCCCAAAGCCATTCATTACAATGAACTGATGTGAGACTCAAGCAGGTGGTAGTCTCCCTTCTGTGGAAATCAGTGATCCTCATCCACAGTAGAGAAGAAACCCATAGTGTTGCCTCCACCCCCTCCCAGAGATCTTTCCAATGCTGGCCGTTATACATGGGCGCCCCCGTGTGGGATGAGATCAGTAGCATTCTCACACCTGTTTGATGAGAACAGAGCATCATGGTCATATGCACATTATGTTGGGGTTCAGATGTGGAGCTTCACTTTTCTTTGTGCCTAACAAACTATAAACTTAACTTCATTCCATGTAGACTTCTGAGGGACCCTCATCACAGATTATCATATGGTGGCGGGATAATTAGTTCTGCTTTGAGAAGACATCCTTTCTGAAACCTTTTCCAGAAAGGTATTCTATATATCAAGCAAGTGTGAATGCTAGTTTGGCCCTAAAAACAACCACAAAATGTATAGGTTACTACGTACTTGTAGCACCTTGGAGATCTTGTTATAATAGGAGTTCAGCTGAATTTTGGGCATAGGATCCCTCCACATCAAGAAGAGAAGAGTTAAAAAAAAAATGGGTTTCCGCTACAATAATATCATTTTCTCTGGCCTGAGAGTAGGATTATTTTGGAATCCAATGGTGTCTATGTGACTTTGTGTTTGTGTGTGTGGTTTTAAAAGTGAGTACAAAGTGACATAACTGCTGCTGTTAGTCACATTCCATGAAAATATACAATGTGTGAAAATTTTCACTATCTATTTTCAGAAATAGCCATGAACATGTTACAGGATAAGAAAATAATTCACCCTCACTTGCACATTACTTTGTCTTCAAGCAGACTTGAAGAGATTAACCCTAAGAAGCTCAAGCAGGAAGTATTTGGAGGAGATAAGATTCAAAACTGGGTCCAACTGGGCACTCTTCACATGAGCTTCTGTTGACTAGGACACTCTAATAAGGGAAGCACACATTCCAAGGCTAATCCAAACATTGCTTCAGCACTTTACAAGACACAAGATTCTTAAACCATCCCCCTTGCCACTTCCCTTGCTGTGCTTGATTGGCCATTGCAATGGAGTGAGCATGAGGAGGAATTTCCAGGTCAGCCCCTTTCCTTGGCAAATGAGCACTTAGTAACAGGAGAAAACTCATAGCCACAGCCATGTTACATGGCACTTAATCGATCCCCTTTGGGCCATCAGTTGGCAAGTGCTCAGAAGGAGGAGAAGGATCGGGGTTGTGTGCAGTAGATAGGAAGTGCTTACAGAGAAGGTGGCAGAATGAACAATGTTCAGCAGGAGGGCTCCTGGAGAATGGGTGTGTGTAACATTCACAGGTGTAAAGGGGGTCACCCTTCCCCACGCACTCTTATCACCCACCTTATTGTCAGCCTATCTCTGTTCCCCTGACAGACATGTAGGAGATTGGCAGCTGCATTTCCTTGTTCCTTGGTTGGCACATGCACTTCATTCAAGAACCTAGAGCCTCAGTCTTGCAAGGTGACCTGAGCATGTAGCTGAGCCTCCAGACAGCCATTCCCTATGACAATGCTACCTCTGGAGATGTAGTGGGCATCCTGCTGGCCCCTACCCATTTTAGTAAATATAGATTCTTGATCTTCTAAGGCAACATAAAAACAATTATGAATTCAATAAGCAAAGAAACTAACTTTACTGAGTCCTGATTCTATGCCAACCACAGTTTAATACATTAATCTGTTTCATTTTACAAGAACCTTCTGAAGTAGGTGACTCCAAAGCCCATGACCATTTTCTCCTGGTGTGTTCCTATTTCATTATAGATAACTCTGTAATATTGTCAGCATTGAGGGAAAACCTCGATTCTTCATGTTAGACCAGTCTGTTGTCTAGACATATTGTATAGTAAATTGACAGGACTATATATCTAAATCCATCTGTGCTTCTTTTCTTCTTTTTATGTAATTTTAAAAATTTATATATGATAGGAGAATGCATCACAATTCTTATTACATATATAGAGCACATTTTTTCGTATCTCTGGTTGTATACATAGTGTATTTACACCAATTAGCATCTTCATACATGTACTTTGGATAGTAATGATCATCACATTCCACCACCATTAATTACCCCATGCACTCTCCCTGCCCCTCCAACCCCTCTGCCCTATCTATTCCTTCCATGCTCCCGCTCACTATCCCACTATGAATTAGCCTCCTTATATCAAAGAAAACATTCAGCATTTGGTTTTTTGAGATTGGCTAACTTCACTTAGCATTATCTTCTCTAACTCAATGTATTTACCTGCAAATGCCATGATTTTATTCTCTTTTACTGATGAGTAATATTCCATTGTGTATATATGCCACATTTTTTTCCCATTCATCCACTGAAAGGCATCTAGGTTGGCTCCACAGTTTTGCTATTGTGAATTGTGCTGCTATAAACATTGACGTGGCTGTGTCCCTGTAGTATGCTGTTTTTAAGTCCTTTGGGTATAGACCAAGGAAAGGGACAGCTGGGTCAAATGGTCATTCCATTCCCAATTTTCCAAGAAAACTCCATACTGCTTTCCATATTGGCTGCACCAATTTGCAGTCCCACCAGCAGTGTATGAGTGTACCTCTTTCCCCACATCCTTGCCAACACTTACTGTTGTTTGTCTTCATAATAGCTGCCATTCTGACTGGAGTCAGATGAAATCTTAGAGTAATTTTAATTTACACTTCTCAAATTGCTATAGATTGTAAGCATTTTTTTTCATGTATTTGTTGATTGATTACACATCATCTTCTGAGAAGTGTCTGTTCAGGTCCTTGGCTCAATAGAGGACACAGAGACTAACCCACTAAACTATTATTATATTAGATAAAGGCACTAAGAACATGCATTGGAGAAAAAGATAGCCTCTTCAACAAATGGTGCTGGGAAAACTGGCAATCCATATGCAACAAAATGAGATTAAACCCCTCTCTCTCACCATGCACAAAACTCAACTCAAAATGGATCAAGTACTTAGGAACAACATCAGAGACCCTGCATCTAACAGGAGAAAAAGTAGGCCCTAATCTCCATCATGTGGGATTAGTCCCCAACTTCCTTAATAAGACTCCTGTGGCACAAGAATTAAAATCAATAATCAATAAATGGGATAGACTCAAACTAAAAAGCTTCTTCTCAGCAAAAAAAAAAAAACCAAAAAACAATCTGTGAGGTGAATAGAGAGCCCACATCTTGGAAGCAAATCTTTACTTCTCACACATCAAATAGAGCACTAATCTCTAGCGTATATAAAGAACTCAAAAAGTTAAATACAAAAAAACCCCCCAAATAACCCAGTCTTTTCTTCTTTTGCTGCTACAAATGAGGAATGATGTGTTGAACTGAACTCCTATTCTGATATTCAAGTGGTGCCATTTCAGTATCTGCAGGACTGTAGAGCAGTGTCCCAAGATGATAGAGTCACACTAGTCAATCATGCACTATGATGGTTGTTTGTAATCAATGTGGGTTAATGTTGTCACAATTGACACCAATTTGGTGAGGTGTTTGCAATTAAAAAGAGTTGTAAGTAGGGCTGGAACTGTAAGGGTAATGTCAAAATAAGCACGGAATGAAAGAGTAGGTAATGATTTTTAAAAGGACAGTCCCGCTTCCCTGCCTCCCAGGACCTTGCATCTGCCTATGTTCTTTCCTCATCTGCAGAGTGCCACATATGTCCCACACACCCTAGTCACCCTGCTCCAGAGGCTGCAAGGAGACATTATGAAGCGCACACTTGTACATTCAGTTGTCCATGCACAAGGATCCCTGGAACAACCCATTACTGAGACTCATAGTTCTGTACCAGTGAGTGGGCTCCACCAATGATACTGTGTCTCAATTTCTACTCCTTTGTTTTTCTCAGGAGTCAGATGAATTAAACTATAGTTTCTCCAGTAACCAAATTGGATCTTTGTCTTCACCGATGGTCACTGGAAGAGAAGGACATGGCAGGTCATGCATTCCCATCAGTCCTGGCCTTTACAGCTGGGTGTTTTCCTGAGCTGAATGCCTAGTGCTGATGAGTAGAAGAATGTGGCCCAGAAACAGAATGCATGTCCCATTCCAGCCCTGAGGTCCTTCTCCCTCCCCTGCCTGATGAAGTCTCAGGTGAGAATGGGAATGTGTTTTGTCTGAGAGCTCAGTCACAGATGTGTGCTAGGGGGACCTAAGAGATAGGGGACATGTTGAGATCCCCTCAGGAGGCACTCAAAAGAGTCTAGAGTCACAAAGAAGGGCTGCTGTCTAGCATGAAGATCACAGAAGACAAGCATATCCATGAAAGCCTCATGGCTCTCACATGGGATTCTGTGATTTTCTCCTACAACATGCACTGCTACAAACATGTTCTCACACCAGGGTCCAGGGATCAGGCCTTGTGAAGTGGATTGTGTGTTCGTAAAGGACAATGGAGCCTGGCATCTCTTGGGAAGGACAATTGTAGGCCCCAAGGATGCCCCACTCACCTCAGAATAGCTGTCATCAGTTTCTCCATTCTGTGTCTGTCTTCTAGTCCTCCTCTCTGTTTTGATTGGAAGAGCTGTTTAAGGAGGTTAAATTGTCCTGGGTTAAAAGAAAAGACAAGGCAAAGAAGCCCCATTCTCCTGCTCTCCTGGACTGATAAAAGGCTGAGCAGAGAGTGAGCCAGTACATATGGCATTCAGAGGTGCCCCTCAGCATGGGCACATTCAGTTATTTGTTCTCCTTGACTGATCTGAACTTCGACATGAGGCTATACCCTCTCTACTAGATACTAATGGAAAGCAGCATTGGATGTAAGTCTAAATTGATGTCATATTGTGGTACCATGTGACTGGTCCATTTGGATAAACAAATAGGAGAGAAAGCAAAATTTAACCCATTACACCATCAGCTGTAGGAAAAGCTCCTGTAAAAATAAGCTCAGAATTCAAAGAGATCATCTTTGAACTCTCAAACAAGAGCAAGGCTGTAAAAGGGACTAGAAGGTGCCCTGACACCAGCATGAATATGCATGCCCAGAAAGCTTCACACCTAAGTCTTCAGTTCCCAGCACCATCTGGAAACTTGTAAGGATACTTGAGCATCAGATGCTAAATCCTTGACATGTTCACAGAGTTAGTAATAAGAGCATATCTGGATACAGGTTCATATCTGTATCAGTCGTGGAGGCCTAAGCAACATTTTGATTAATGTCTTGTCCTTCAATTGATCACAGATATATCACCTAAATAGCAGGTTAAGAGTAGGGTTAAGAATAAAAGCAAGGCAATGAAAGGTATTCCTTTTTTGTGGCTTTAACATGCACACCAAGAATTCCACAGAGGTTATTGTGGAGAACATATGCATTGCAAAACTTCTCAGAGTTGGAGACAGATTCTTTAAACATGTCCCACATTGTGATAAGAAAGCAAGAAGTCTCAGATTACCCTTACTTTAGCACCTTAGGGAGACATACTACCTTGCATCTTGATCTCCCCTGGAGATAACAGCATACAGTACCAGGGAGGAATGACCCAGAAATAATCCCTGTGAATGATTGTTACAGTGAGGCTGGAGGAACTTGAAGGTAGAGAAATCCCCTGGCCAATAAGGAGAACCCAGGTGGACCACTCCATGAACTAGGCACACAGAGCTTCATAATGCACACAGAATCCCCAATTCTCATTTTTGCACAAAAATCACTTCACCCCTGCAGAGAGGGTTTTGTCTGCTGGTCAAGGTGCTCTGGTACCAATCTCTCTTCAAAACCAGAGGTCACTGGTTCCCAGGCCAGTCAAGGAATGTGCAGAGTTACCAAAGTCTGCATCGGAGGAGCAGAGCTGGGTGAAGTCTTTGTAACTAATGGTGTACCAAGGAACTTCTCCTTGTGCACCAGGAAAGTCCTGTGAATGCACAAAACTGTGACTTCTGCCAGGGGGGAATCTGGACACAGGCTTGGAAAGGACACTGTCCTCAGGTGGTAGCTGTGCTCACCCAGAGCCACCTATGTTCCCAATGGAGGAGGAAGTGAAAGAGTAGGATAGAGAGAAGGCTTGATGAGTTGGCCACAGTGACTGACCTCCATGCAGTTATTTTTTAAATGTTTTCATCAGTGCCTTAGAATTATGCTTAATAGTGGGGCTCAATGTGATATAATTGTAACACATGGAATATAAATTACTGCATTTCAGTCCTCAGTGCTTCCTCTTTCCCTCTGCCCCTCTCCTCCCAATCTCCTTCCACTACTCTGATGGTCTTCCTTCTATTTCTTTGGTATTTGTTTGGTGCTTTGTAGATAAATATCAAGGTAAATTCAATCTGATACATTCATATATGTACATAGTGTAATTTTGTCAGTTTCATTCCATATTTCCTCCCTTATCCCATCATTCCTTCCTCCCCTTAATGCCCATCCTCTGCTCTTCTGATCTCCTCTAATTTTGTGGGATCCACCTTCCCTTCTCCCCCCCTTGCTCTGGCCTCCATGTATTAGAGAAAATATTCAACCCCTGACTTTCTGAGTCTAGATTATTTCACTTAGCATCATGTTCTCCAGTTCCATCCATTTGCCCTAATTTCATTCTTCTTTATGGCTGAGTAAAACTCCATTGTGTATGTATTTACCACATTGACTTAATCCATACATCTATTGATGGGCACGTGGACTGGATGCCTAAATATGGGATTGTGAATCGCACTAGTATAAATACCAATGTGCTCAAAAGACATTTCCAAAAAAAAAAAAGAAATACAAATTGTCAAAAATGTCTAACATCTCTGGCAATCCAGGAAATGCAAATCAAAACTATATAGACATCCTATCTCATTCCAGTTAGAATGATGATAGTGTAATTCAAGAATACAAATATAATAAATGCTATCAAGGATGTGTGGGAAAGGAACAATCATACATTGTTGTTGGGACTGCAAATAAGCACAACCATTAGGAAAACAAGATGGAAATTCCAAAAAGAGTAGGAATAGAGCCACCCTATGACCCAAGTATCTTACTCCTTGGTGTTTATCAAAAACAAACAAACAAACAAAAAACTAAAATCAACATTGATGGGCCTGCCTCACAGCATCATTCACAATGCCCAAGTTATGGAACTATCTCAGGTTCCCATTAATGGATGGATGGAATAAGAAATGTGGTAGATATAGACAGTGGAGTTAAACTCAGACAAAAAGAAGCATGAAAGTAGGTGATTTGCAGTAAATGGATGGAACTGGACAATATCACATTAGGTGACATCAAACAGAAAAGAAATCAAGGGTCAAAAGTTTCCTCTCATATGTGGAAGAAAGAGTAAGTAATTAAGGGGAAAAGGCTGAGTCAGACTGAAGAAAGATATAGGGAAAATCAGTGGAGTAGAGGGAGGAGATTGTGGGGGAGGGAGGAAGTACAGAAAGTAGAAGATATGAGGAAACATTTTGACCACATTATGCTATGGACATATAAAATATACTACAGTGAATTCCAACTTTATGTATCTTTATAAAGCACCAGTTCACAAAATAAATGAATAGAAGGAAGACACGAAGACTAGAGGAAGGGGAGCAGAGAAGAGGCAGGGGGTGGGGAAAGGGGAAACACTGGGTATTGAAGTGGAGCAAATTAATTTCCATGTAGGTATGATTAGGTCCAACAAAACCAAGTATTATGTGTATCAGTAATGCACTAATAAAATCATTTTTAAAAACACTAAAAGAGAAGGAAATAACCTCCAGATACTTTGTCTTTTGGCCTCTTCAGCAGTGACCTTCAATTATTTTTCTTGTTTTTTATTGGTTGCTTTCATTATATATGATAGAAGAATACATTTTGATATAACTATGCAAGCATGGAATATATCTTACTTGTGTTAGAATCCCATTTTTATGGATGTACACCATGGTAGATTAACTGTGCTAAAAATATATTACAGTAATATTACAGTATGTTACAGTTTATATATGTTACAGTTTATATATGATACAGTTTATATAACATGGTGCATATTAGAAAAGGTTCCATGTACTGCTGAGAAGAAAGTGTATTCAGTCAATGATGGATAAATTATTTTATATATATATATATATGTTAAGTCTAAATTATCAATTGTTTTTTTACTTCTGTAACTTTTTTATTAAGTTTTTGTTTGGAGAATTTATCCAGTGGTGATGGAGGCACGTTAATTTTATGCAGTATTATTGTATTGTGGTGTCTTTGATTCATGAAATTGAGAAGGTTTTGTACATAGATGCTCCATTGTTTGGGATATAAATATTTACAATTGTTATGCTTCATTGATGTATAATTCCTGTAAATCATATGGGATGACCTTCTTTTTACCTTCTGATTAACTTTGGCTTGAATCCCACTTTATCTGATATGAGGATAGAAACCCCTGCTTGTTTATGTGATCCATGTGAGTGATGTTTTTTTTTTTAATCTTTATTTATTTTTATTGCTGCTGAGGATCGAACCCAGTGCCTCACATGTGTGAGGTGGGTGCTCTATCACTAAGCTACAGCCCCAGCCCAAATGATATGTTTTTTTTTCCATTCTTTCACCTTCAATCTGTGGATATCTTTGCCTATGAGGTAAGTCTCTTGGAAATAGCATATTGTTGGGTCTTGTTTTGTAATCCAATCTGCCAGTATCTTTCTTTTGATTGATTAATTTAGGTCATTAATGATCAAGGCTATTATTGAGGTATGGTTTGTATTCCAGTGACTTTATTTGTACTTTTTAATTTGAATTATTTTCTCCTTTGATTGACAATTCCTTTAGTGTAGTTCCTCCCTTTGTTGGTTTTCACTTTTTTTTCATTTCATCTTCATGGAATATTTGGTTGAGTATGTGGTGTAGTGCAAGCTTTCTAGTTGGAAATTCTTTTAACTTTTTAATCATGGAAGGTTTTTATTTCAGCTTCAAATATCATGCTTAATTTTTCTGGATATAGGATACTTGGTTGGCATCCATTTTCTTTCAGAGCTTGGTATATGTTATTTCAGGACTCCTAGCTTTGAGAAATCAGCTGAGATCCAACTTGGTTTCCCCCTTTACATAGTCTGATATTTTTCTCTCTCAAAGCCTTCAAAATTTTATCCTTATTCTGTATGTTAGGCATTTTCATTATAATGTGCCTTGGTGTGAGTCTGTTGTAATTTTGTACATTTGGGGTCCTCTAAGCCTCTTGTATTTTATTTTCCAGTTCATTCTTTAGGTTTGGGAAATGTTCTCATATTATTTCATTATAATGGTTGTATCTTTGCTTTGTATCTTCACACCTTCACCTATCTCAGTAAATCTTAAACTTGGTCTTTTCATGTTACCCCATAGTTCTTGAAAGTTCTGTTCATGGTTTCTTAACATCTTCTCTCTATGGTCAACTCTATTTTCTAGATTATATATTTTGTCTTCAATGCCTGAGGTTCTGACTTCCAAGTGGTCTAGTCTGTTGGTGATGCTTTCTATTAAATTTTTAATTTGTTTTATCATTTCTTTCATTTTGAGGATTTCTGCTTTTTATCAGAACTCTGCCTCTTTATTGATCTTTCATTTCCTGTATTTCTCTCTGAATTCTTTTCTTTATTATTTTTAATTTTTTAATTTTTAAATTTTTTCTAGTTAGTTATATATAACAGCAGAATGTATTTCATTTAATTGTACACAGATGGAGCACAACTAATCATTTCTCTGATTGTACATGATACAGAGTCTCACTATTTATGCAAACATACATGTATGTAGGGTAATGCTGTCTGTTTCATTCCACCATCTTACCTATCCCCATGTCCCCTTCCCTTCCCCCTCCCCTTTGCCCAATTCAAAGTTCCTCCATTCTTCCCACACCCACTCCACACATTATGGATCAACATCCACTTATCAGAGAGAAACATTCAGCCTTTGTTTTTTGGGGGGATTGGCTTACTTCATTTAGCATGATATTCTCCAATTCCTTCCGTTTACCTACAAATGCCATAATTTTATTCTCTTTTAATGCTAAGTAATATTCCATTATATGTATATAATATTTCTTTATACATTCATCTGATTTCATTACTTATACCATCCTTTACTTTGCAGATCAGTTTTAACTACATGCACTTTAAACTTCTGTCATTTCTTCCTCTGTGGTGTTGATGAATTCTATTATTGGAGTATCTTGGTTTGTTTGGGGCGATTTGTTCCCTTGTTTTTCATGTTGTTTGTGTGTTTACCAATCCAACAATGTAATTCTGAAGCAGTAGAGTTTATGCCCTGTGAACTTACAGTGTTCCTGAAGTTTTCCAGTACCTCACTGTTTAGGGAAAGACAAATAATAACAACAACCAATGCAAACAGTATACAGCATTAAACCAAATAGTTCCTACCTACTATTATGTCTACAGTGTTAATAATCACAATAAACATAAATGATAAGATCAGTCATTGCCTACAATAAAAACAGCAAGTTTGCAAAAGGGTTTATAATTTCAAATGGTAGACAGGGAGAGAACAGAAGTGATATAAGATGTAATGATTATGAAGGTAGAAGTAAGAAAAGAGGTAAAAATTAAAGGAATAGTGAAAGAGAACAATAAAGATTGATGGTTATCAGAAGAAAAGAGAAAACAAGGGAAACAGGTAAGAAAACAATGTATAAAATACAATTTTTTAAAAAAATTAAAAATAAAAATATAAGAATATAAAAAAATAAAATACACTAATCAGACCTAGTTCACACACAAAAAAAACTAATCAATGAAAAGTAACTGGCTTCAAAGATGCTAGAACTGAGAAAAAACTCAAATATGAATATGTACAAATGTTCTTGTACCATTAAGGTCACAATTAACTGAGAAAAAGAAATTTGAAAAAAGATCTTTATGAGAAGTTAAATAATTATTTCCATTGGAATTTAAAAGATTCTCAGTTTATCTTCTCAGTAATTTTAGGTGAGGTCTTCTAGAGTGTGATGCTCCACACTCTGGATTGCTGGAGTAAGAGAGGTGGAGTTCCTGGAGGCAGGGTTTGGGCTTAGGTGGTCTCCAGGCCCTTGGCTGAATGGCAATTGGTCTGGAGATTTTAAATCAGCACACCTCAAGCGCCCAGTACTTGCTGGTCCACACTGGATGACTGTACCCAGGGGTCACCCCTGGGTTCCACTCATTTGGTGGGGGATCCAACTTTTAGTCCTCTGTGTCACCTTCAGACCCCATGTTTCCTGGTCTCAGGTTCAGTCTCCAAACAATTTCTCCCATACCCACCCTTCTGCGTTCCTGGGCAGATGCATCTCTCCCAGCAGGGTCCTATAAGCAGTCAGAACAGAGAGGGAGGTGTAGAACTGGGTGGGTTTACATGACTCTACATGTTTGATTTTCTCCTGGTCACTTGAGCACACTCTATGCCATGCAGTATGTGATTACTGGGCCTGTATTTCAGACCTAACTCAGGTTTGCCAGGAATTGGGCCCCTCAACTGCCAAACCCTGCAGAGCTGCTGCAAAATGGTTCTTTCCTTTGTCTTCCACAGGCCACCTGGAGAGATGGTGGCTCCTTTTCCCACACACAGATATTATGCAAATCTTTCAGGTTTGCTGGACAATGTCCTCAATCTCTAAACACAGCTAGATCCTCTAAAAAATGTGAGTTCCTTTAATTCTCTTATCCCTCCACTGTGCTCATGGAGGGACCATTCTGGCTGGTGCTCCTGGCCTGGCCCTGGCAATGGCTGTGCCACTGGGGATTTCTTCCTTATTTTATTATATCCTATTTCTTGAGTTCAGGACCTGCTTTGAATGTTCAGTTTTAAATTCCAGTAAAGTTCCTCCACTTTTTTGTTCACTCAAATTGCTGAGAAGCTGCCTGTCTGCTTTCTTGGTTTCACTCCACAGAACAGCCAGGAAAGCAACCCTCTCTATTCCTCCATCTTGAAAACCTCCTAATGTTGCCTTTTGATGTAAAATAATGTCTGTTTCTTTTCTGAGTAAAAAAGCAATGGATGCTCTGAACAGAAAATTATAAAATATGGAAGAATAAAATAAAAATCATCCAAAATTGAACACTCCAAAGTAAACAATTGGTTATTTGTCTACCATTTCTTTTATGATCTCCTTATTTCTTTAATCACATACATATAACAAAACAGCACATGGTACCCCATCAATATATGCAATTACTATTAAAGAGTTAAATTTTTTAAAACAGAGAAAAAAATTTAAAAACCTTGGAAATTATATACTTGGGGAAATTATTCCTCATACAATAAAACTAATGGGTAATTTTTTATACACATACTCTCAATGAAATTTTGAAGAGAAACACTTTAAATCATCATGAAAATAAAAGGATAAATAAACAAAATTAAGATGAAAATCAGCTCCCATCACTAAAGTTCAAATCACAAAACTATAGGAACATTATTAGAAATTCCACTAATTTAAAAATGAAAAAGCAAGCATTGAGGCATTGAGATAAAATTTTCTCTATCAAATGAACAAACATTTGATCTTTTTAGGGAACTTTTGATATTCCCTGGATATCATTCAAATGGTATAGTGAAATGAGCTATTTTATACATTACCCCTTGATGAGATGTTTTTATTTTCTAAGACTCTGCGTTTTGAAATTTCTTCAGAAGCTATATGAAAAAACTCTTTAAATATAAATGATGTGTTTCATTTGGGTAAATATTCACTTGTAACTTTACAGATAAATGTTCTTTTATGATGCATATATTTTTATTTATATTGATCAACATATGAAGAATGTAAAAGGTTTCCATATATATTCTACTTTATAATATATTCTGTTTTAAGATTTACAAAATTGATTAGAATCTGCACATTGGAAAACAGTATAATGGATCATGGACACCTTCAATGGTGAATATATTGGGCTATAAAATTACTCTTACATACACAGGAAAACCCAATTTTGTAGTCCTCCTTTGCACTCAAGTGTTTTCACACTAAAAGGCCATCCTTGATATGGGTCCTGCAAGGTTGCCACAAAACATAATCCCCGATACTTCCTGTAAGATTGATCTGCAGATAGTAGTGTCTGTCTTGCACATGGTAAGCATCACATGGAGAGACAGGAACTGTCAGGCAAAAGGGCTGACAGGTGGTTTCTTGTGTTCTCAGCATCATATGGAGGCTGTGCTTGGGCTGAAGTGTACGTTAATGTCATGCATTACTCTGCTGTACTGAGGGTACCTCCATCTTCTTAATGTGCTCCTAATTCATGAGAATTGTATTTAACATGGTAGGGAATAGATGAATAAATATCAGACACCAGTATGAGATTAGGTGGTGTGGATTACAGCACTCTTATGACAGTGTCCCAGAATCTGTAGGCATTTTCTGACCTTCCTGCATCCCTGGGTCCTATGTTAAGCTAAATTTGTGTATTGAATCCTTACCTAGAAGATGGGGAGTATTGGTCATGTGAGGAATTGAGGCATCCCTCCAGTAGAGGTGCTGCCATGGATTCCTGCCCACACTCCTGACTTAACATCCTTAAGAGAGTCCTTAGGGTCATGCATCAGGCAATTCTTGTCTCTTCAAGGTATTCCATACATTTTGCTGTTTCCAGTGTTTCACCAGAACTGTTTCACAACTTTTCACATCCAAATCTAATTACAATCCTTCGAACACTTCTGGTTGTTCAGGGATAACCTCTCACAATAATGGAGACAGGAAGCTAGAGATGGGCATCAGTTGAAGCCTGCCCTTATAAGCTGCTGTGGAGCCATTCACATCTCATCAAGCACAAATTCTCAGGATGCACAACCTCCAACTATCTGATAGCAAGTGTTTGACTATTTGCTAAGTAGCTTCTCGTTGAAAGTCTAAATCTGGAACTTAGCATCTCCCATTGATTGAGTGCTTTGCAGTGTACTACATTAAAAATTAGAATTAAGAATGGAAAAAGGCATAAACATTGGTAATGATAATATCCTTGCTGAGAATGACCAAACAAGATAAAAGATAAGCTAAATATTGCCATGAGATAATGAGATAATGACTACTCTCATTGTGTGTGGGGATGTGTGTGTGTGTGTGTGTGTGTGTGTGTGATTTTTAAAATTTTACAGAACCATATACCTATTCAAGGTACTGATTAAGGAAAGAGAAAGACTGAGAAATTTCTTCTTTCTGCTCAATATATCTCTTAAGCGAAGTCCAGCCACATGGAAAGTATAGAAGCCACTGCAACACTGTATCCTAAATTACTAACAGAAAGCCTTCTGCCAATCAGAGTCCCCTTATTCTCTTTACTGTTCATGTACTATTTTCTTTCATGGGGCGTTTAGAAGATGCCCAGTGCAGGGAAGGGATGAGATGGAAAGCATGAGAAGAATTCATCAAGATAACAGAAAACAGTTAAGAGTTTATTGGAGGGATATATGCTGTACCCTGACAGTGGGAACAGTGACAAAGGAATCTTGCCCATCCACTCAGAAGGGGAACTTAGCTTATATGTGCTTCTAAGTTATTTGCCTTTGGTGGGCTTTTTTTCTAACAGAGGTTTCTGCTAAACAATGAGTGATTGACATATTCCTGTGTCTTGCCTACAATGTTTATTGTGCATGTCCCAGAAAGCTTGTTCTCTGGTTTACATTAGATATATGAGATGCAAAAACATGTATGGGGCCTCAAACAGGGGCTTTCCCTATTGGGATATTCTGGATCAATCTTGGATCTAAGTGCATGCTCCTCGGGATGGTCAGGTAATTATTTTGAGAAAAATGGATCTTGCTGTTTATACTTTGGGAAAGTTAGCTTCTTTGATCATGCAATGGAGCACGATGAGAGGGTAGTCTTAAACCTCATGTCAATTCTGCTGATAGAGGTGGGGTGGGACATGGGGCAATAGTTTATTGAAGGGAGATAAGCTGTACCCTGACAGTGGGAGCAGTGACTCATTTCCCACACTAAACTGAAAGTATATAAAAGGAAGTAATGAGATCTGAAAGCATCCACACAGCCCACTGTTCACATAAACCAGAGTTTATATGCCACTGGCTACCTCAACATAACTATACTAATGCAGGAATCTCTTACCCAGGAAAGTAAAGTTCCCAAAAACTTCATTGTTCATTTCACCAGCTGCAGGAAAGGCCCATCACTCCACAAATGAAAGTGTTGAGTGACATTTTTTTTACCCCAACATTCTTTCAAACTTGTGTTTCAAAAGCTGCGTCTTCATTACAGAAACACTTGTGCTACATGTCCTCATCCACAGGTGGATGCTTAGAAAGTTGACCTCATAGAAGTGGAGAGGAGAACAGAGGTCAGCAGAGGCTGAGAGGAGAAGAAGGGAGGGTGACAGACAAAGGGTGGATATTGGCCACCAAAATACAGTTAGATAGAAGGGATACATTACAGAGTACTATAACAGACTAGGGTGAGTACAGTTAATAATTGGCTGTGTATTTCAGAATTATTAGCAGATAGATTTTGAAACTTTCCCATACAAAGAATAGATAAATCATTGCAGTGAAGGAAATGCTATTTACCCTGATTTGATTATTACACATGATATACATACATACTGAAATATCATGTTATATCCCATAAACACACAAATATTAAGGGTCAATTACAAATAAATTAAAAATTCTGAGCTTCCCTATGTCCAACAACCTTGAATCATTACATCACAATTCCTTCCCAATCCCAAACCCATCAACCACCTTAAAAGATCCCCTCCTATGCTAGACTTCAAAATCCAAATGAATATCCTTTAAGTCTTTCCACCTCTGTGGTGCCACTTTCTCTGCTGAGGTACTCTGCTCCCTTACAGCATTGAGTGAAAACTTCAGCTTTGGCATATGCTGCAAGTCATTGGGCTAATAGTGGAAGATGATGCTCATCTGTATATGATGAGGTAGCCATTACTGCTGTATACCATGTGACAGTAGCCTTAACCTAGATGCTAAGACCAATATCTATGTATATTTCTGAATATCCTGGCTGAATGATGACAGATATAGTCAGAAATTTAAATGTACACATTTTTCTCTCCTCGAAGACAACAAATCTGAATGCATTTATTATCTCAGTGTGGGAAAAAGACATTGAAATGATGACCTCCCCCCCCCACACACACGCAAGAAAAGAAGGAAAAGACAAAGCAGCAGCAACAGCAAGCAAAGAACTTTCTGTTCAAAATACATACAAAGATACATATGAAGGCCATGCACTACAGCACATGTCTACAAACTTAGTGACAAAGAAGGCTAAGTCCAGAAAACTTCACTTTTACAGGCCAGCTTTGCAACTTCCACAAACCCCTGTGACAAAAGGAAATATAAAAAGGGATGAGGATATTTCAGTGGTAGAGTGCCCCCATGTTCAATCTCTAGCAGGGTCAATTAAAAAAAAGAAAGAAAGAAAAAGAGGGCTGGAGTCCTAGCTAAGTGGTAGAGCACTTGCCTAGCACATGTGAGGCACTGGGTTTGATCCTCAGCACCACATAAAAATTAATAAAATATTGTGTCCATCTACAACTAAAAATAATGAAAAAGAAAATAAAAAATGCATATTAAAGCAAATCCCCCCAAAACAAATGCCAAATGTATTCTCTGATATAAGGAGGCTGATTCATAGTGGGGTAGGGAGGGGCGGCATGAGAGGAATAGACAAACTCTAGATAGGGCAGAGGGGTGGTAGGGGAAGGGAGGGAGCAGGGGATTTAGCAAGGATGGTGGAATGTGATGGTCATCATTATCCAAAGTACATGTATGAAGACACGAATTGGCATCAACATACTTTATATACAACTAGAGATATGAAAAATTGTGCTGTGTATGTGTAATAAGAATTGTAATGCATTCTGCTGTCGTTTATTTTTTAAAACTCAATAAAAATAAAAAGAAAAGAAAAAGAATGAAAGAAAAAAAGAAGACTTGATGATAAGGACCACTCAGGTTCCAAGTCTGACCTGAAAAAAAAAGAAAGAAATACATATTAAGTTCCTTATTAAGTATTCCTTTTAAAGTGGGCCTTTCTGAAATATATCTTGTCCTAAAGATAAGCTAGAGTTTTCTAATCTCAAAGTAGAAAAAGTAAGATCCAGCAAGGGAAACAAAAAAATTTTTAAAAAGTTGTTGGGCGGTGGCTGCGCCAGAATCTCATTCTGCAAGACAGAATGTCTCTGCTGAGGCTGGAAAAAGCCCAGCCCCCACTCAGGGAGCCTGACTCAGTGCGCATGCTCCCTGCTTTGTGTCAGTTACTGCGCATGCGCTCTACTGCCTTCCTAGTGTTCCTAGAGCTATGCCAAGGCTGGTTGTGTCTTTTTTCTTTGGGTAGTATTCATTCTTTCTTGCTGATTGCAAGCAGGTGAGTCCTTGAGTCAGACTTGTAGAATTATGAGGAGGCACCAGCCAGCTTCCAGCACTGGGAGTGGGAGGGATCTGGAGGTCGTCATCCTTTTCAAAGGTGACACCATCACCATGGGCATTTGCTATCCTGGAAGGGGCTGGGAAGACTTAGGTGGACTGTGGTGAGGTTGGCTACCTTTATAGCTGGGAGGAATGTCGGAGGTGGTGATGAAGTTATTGGAATCCTGGAGATGTCTTCCAGACCCATAGGACACATTCCCAAGTCTCCAGTGGGGACTCTAGCGGGCAGCAGGTTGGGAAGTGAGGAATGAACATGAAAACATGGGCACAATGTGGGATTGTGACTGCATCCCTTAGATGTGCAGAGTAGTGGGTGGCATAACTAGTGATAACCAGTGGGTGGCATAACTAGTGATCTTTATCTCAATATCTCACCTGTGCTCTGGATGGTACCAAAACGCCCATAAAGGCTTTGGGAGGGAATTAAGGAGACTGTGCCTTCAAGAAAATTGTTATTTTAGGGACGAATGGACCTAGTTGTTGGGAGTGTGTCATAAGCAGTAGCCTCGTGAATTTTAATTCTCGAGGAGTATTTTCCTACATGTCTCCATGATGGGAAATCCACTTGTCCAAATGAACCTCATCCAAAATGTAGGATGTTGCCTTGGGCCTTAAGGCAATTTCTCTGACAGCCTGGACAAAATAAAGGCTCTGCAAAACACTGGGGAAGAATGCAGAGATGCAATTATCCTGGGATTTACTTTGGAGAAGAATTCTACATTTTAGAAAATTGGGCATTAACTCAGGGCTTTGGAAATGGTCGCCTATGCCATTATCTTAAATGTGTATTTCAAATCACATTATGTAGCTTTCAGTGTGAAATATGAAAAGACGAGGAAGACCAAACCCAAAATCTAGAGAGACAAAAGATGAACAAGAATCTTCTCAGCCTGCTGAGCCTGTGGTCGTGAGTGCTTTCATATTTGATGTTTTCTGTTAACAGAAGCTCGTTTTTGAGAAATGTTGTTGATATTACAGCTAGACTGGTAATATATTTCCATGATCGTAAGGGGTGATGGTTGGTGTCATAAAGGAGACTTTGATCCAGGAGGAGTCTGTTCTACTGTGGCCTGGATGGATGCTCTTACTTTCAAAGGAACTATGAGTGATGATTTCCTTCTGATGCTTACAATAGATCCCATGCATCCATGTCCATGTATATTCAAATCCCTTATAAAGTCACTGCAGTTAACTCCTGCGGGAGTAACCTCAGCATGAGAAGACTAGCTTTGTTAACAAAAAGAAAAAAAAAGAATAAGAAGCTAGGCCTGACAGCACACACTTGTAATTCCAGTGACTTGGGAGGCTGAGGCAGGAGGATTGCAATTTGATGGCCAGCCTCAGCAAATTAGAGAGACCCTGTCTCAAAAATAAACAGAACCAGAGCAATAGCTCAGTGGGAAAGCATACTCCATTACCAAAAGTAAATAGGTAAATAAATAAATAAAGCAGAATCAGGTTGAAAAATGGTTTTTAGCCTTCATGTAGTTTGATATATATATATATATATATATATATATCTCAATACCTTATGTATTTTTAAGTTGGTACTTGTATTATCAACAAAATTTTGTTTTGTTGATGTAAATACAAGTTTAGATTTTATTTCTGTTTAGATTTACACACATCTTCCAATAGGCTCAGCAGTCTGGTAATGAGCCATCTGAAGAAGAGGAACCTCCAATGGAAGGTCAGGATATGGCACCTGATCAGGAGAGAGAAAGTGGAGGACAGCCTGAAGCTCAAGGTGATGGGAAGGGCAAGAAAAATACCTGTGGGTAAGGTGCACATGTGAATCATGACAGTAACACTGGAAAAGGATGCAAGCATTTCTTGAAAGTTGATTAGGAAAGTGGAGAGCAGAGTTGGCAGGTTTGTACTTTTCCTTGCTATACAGATTGTTGCTGTTTCCTTGGAGGCTTACTCTGTGTCTTAGAAGCCTTGCTATCCAGGGCTGGCTCTGCATTAGTAATTCCAAGGAAATTTTACTCATAAGATTGTACATGATTTCTTAGTCATTGAATTAAAACTGGAAGCACTTTCTTACACTATCATGTGTAGGGAGGCCCAAGTCAACATATCTAACATAATAACATAACAATAGCATAATGAAACTTGTGTAGATGGGTGTGTTAACTCATTTCCTGCTTTCAAAAACCAGAGCATAGATGTAGAGACTGATCAAGGAACATTTGCCTGGTGGAGACAGAGCCTTACTTCAATTTCAACATAATATTTAGTATTTTCTCATGATATATCCTTTTGTAAGAAAAAGTGAAGAGTTTTGCTTAAAATGCTTAATTCTTGGATATCTGTAGTGTCAAATCCCCCAGTACTGTGCTATAAAGGGATGAACAGTTGAAAGAGCAAGTCAATGAATGATAACCACTCTTTCTTTGATTGATGTTGTTTTACTGTATGATTGGTAAAAGCTGGATAATTCAATATACTGGCATACAGGTAGCTATACTAGTCTGTATATAAGTACCTTTGATGGGTATTTGGATATTTTAGGATTAGAAACAAAAATATCCAAAGTTTCTGTAGGTATTTATTCGTTGCATCCATGGGAGAAAGTCAGAAGTCTTCCAGTCTCTCTATCTTGCTGATGTCACTCAAGAACATTTTCTTTTATTTTTTTTTTACTAATATCATTTAATAGTCCCAGTAATTCTTTTTCATTTTCACCTTTTCTTTTTTAAGGGGCTGGCCTGGAAGTTAATCTCCTAGAACTGCTTCAGCCAAAGACTGGAGGTAAAAAGGGGGATGGTCTTGATGTCAGGGGGGAGTTTGTAACCAGTCTGGAACCTACTCTGGTACCAGAAGCAGGTATGTGATCCACGATGTTGCAAAATTATGTAGATTTGTTTTCCACAATATTTTATCTTCATTAATGTAGAGATAACATTCCTACTACATTAAAAACACATTTCACACATACAGGTTCTTAAGCAAAGTGGTTAGACCTCAGATACCTGACTTTCACTTACAAAGACAAGCTAGGCCTAAACCATAAAGTAAGAAAGCAATTTTCAACTTTGAAGTCTCTTTAGCAACCAGTAGCAATTTTCAGATTGCTTTCATTATTTTTCTTTTTAACTCATACAGAATGTGGTTGAAATATCAGTTCCTACAAAACATGCTGATGTACTGAATAGACTCTCATACCAGACATAACAAAACTGATGGGAATCTGAATGAATCCCTAACTTCTAAATTGATCCTTTTTGCAATTATTAAAAATAGTGAATTCAAATCATATATTAAAATCATCTCAACTGCTTATTATTGCACCCTCTGGTTCTGTTGGATAGAATGGGGAGGTGGTCTTTTTTTCATGATTCAGTTATCTTGAAATTTGTGTTTGAATGAAATTACACCATATGAATAGAGATTTCACTGCTTCTAAGCAAATGAGCATCCACTCTGCCTGACGTTTCCCTTTTTTAAAATTCTGTTTGGAGACCTGAATGTCTGTTCTCAGAGTCTGTCATATTCTGAGTTAGATGTCTATTAGTAAATAATGGCATTTTCAGTCCTTCCCCCAATGAAGCCAGAAATGACAGAATAATAAAAAGAGAACAGGTAGTCTAGTTTCTATTTCTGTGGCTCATGATACAGGAAGAATGAAAGGCGATCAGAGAGGGTCAAGGTAATTGTGAGGAAGATGTCTATGCTATGCAAATACTTGTCCCCTTCTCATACTTGATGAAGTGATATTTCTGTTTCTTCTTCCATTCCTCCCTCTCTTCTTTCTTTTCTTCTCTTCTACAACTGAATAAATTTTTTTTTCTGTGTAGTACTGGGGATTGAAATCAAGATGCTCTACCACTGAGCTACAGCCTTGTCCTTTTTTATTTTTTATTATGAGACAAATTCTCCCTAAACTGCCCAGGGTGGCTTTGAACTTGTGATTCTCCTACCTCAGCCTCCAAATAGCTGGAAATACGTGTATGTGTCACCTTCCCTGATCACAAATTTATTCAGTTCACAAATATGAATATTCATTAGCACGTACTGCACAGAGGAGCCCGAATCCTTGCAAGAAATAGTGAAGGTGAGTCAGACATAAATCCTGCACTTGAGAGCCATGAAGTATAGGAAGGAAGGTCAGGCAGGAAAAAGAGTGGAAAACACCACAGGAATGACCCTAGTGAAGCTACGAAGAGGCAAAATAATTTCCAGCTTCAAAGGAAGAATTGATTTTCTGACTGGAAGACTTCTGGCCTTTTATCTCTCTTTGATTCACTACAGTGCAGACTTTTTAAAATTATAATTATCTGTGTTTATGACTTGTATAAAATAATGGGTTATGATTTGGCACTTTCATATGTGCATATAATGTAGTAATTTTTCTACTATGACAATGGACAGTATATTATACCATCTTGTCTACCCATACCATATATTATATAGTACATGTTTTTACCTTGAGATTTTACTGGATAAATGTTGAAGTTCAAACACTATGGAGTATTGCTTTCTTTGTAGTCCACTTAAGTATGATTTATAAATGTGTTTTCCAAATGGATGACCATAAGTTATGAGGGCTTCTGAATTTAATGAAGCACTTTGTATCAAGGGAAGAAATTACACTAGTTTTCTAAATGCTTTTCCTCTGCAATGATAAACCTTCCTATTTGACTATTTATGGTAGAAAATTATTTTCTGACCACTTCCAGAAATCTAATGAACATGATTATAACACAGTCTTAGGAATATCATACTTTAAACGAATATGATATTAAGATAAATGCCAAAGTATGTGATCATGCTATATAAAAATATATGTAAGAGCAACAGGATAAACCTAATGGAAAGGGAAAGGGATACTTAATGAAAGACCTGTATGAATGATAAAAGGAGCCAGTAATCCAACTAATAAATGACAAGATTGCTGGTGATCAAGATCACAATTCAGATTTCATAATGTAAAACACAGTGGAAAAATCCCAACAAGGAAAATGAGCAGGATACTAACAGATAGCAAATATATCATATAATTGAAAGGGAATACATTCTTAAATTCTGATATTTTAAATGTATGAATGAAATTGCTATGACACAAGAGCACACATAATTTAGGACACTCCAGTAGTACATGAATCTAAACATCACTAATATCTAGAAAAGCTGTTGCCATTCCAAAGCAATTATTAGATATAAATGTTTCCTTTTGAATTTATCTTACTTTCCCCCTCCCTCTCTTTCTCCAGTTCTTCCTTTGTTTTCATTTAGTTTTTGATTGCCATACTATGAGACATGGCATATACCTTCTTCTCATTTGAATGTTAAAAATAATGGTCAGAGCTGAAAACTAATGTGACCATATAATTTATTTTTACAAAGTAGAGTGCTTTTGAATGTAAAAAAAGAGGTGCTATTCATAGTCATGGATGTAGTATAGGTGAAAAGTAAAGAATCATTGTCACCATCTTAGAAACCATTCAGGAGTAATCTAGCCAAAACCAACAGTTTTCCACAGACAAATGAAATAGTTAATTTCCCTTTCACATCATGTATCCAGTTCCAAATGTGATATTAACTGTATATCCAAATTATTATATCTATCTAAAACATTTTAATTATACCTTTTTACTTAATTCATTTTGTTTTATTTTTTGTGTTGCTAGATTTTTAGTGTAAATGTTCCAGATTTTTACTCTCTACTTAAAATTATCTTTGTTTTTGAAGATGAATTTATGTTTCATTAACTGTGTTTAAAAGTCAGTCTCTTGATTTTCTGTACCATTAGAAAGTATGGTGTGTTGTAAGAATAGTGATAACATCCATGCCCATAAGTCTCTCTTCAAGGTCTCCACAGAGGTGTAATTGAATGTAAGCCAAACAGTGCCACACACGGATCTTGATTTGGTCTGTGTTATAGAACCAAATTTCTGGTGTTATTGATATGTTTTTAATACCACATAAATCAAGTTCTGCTGATAATGTCCCCAACTGTTATGCTTATATTACAGGTGAAGGGCCACCTGAGGTATAAATGAAGACAAAGTGAAAACACTGCAGGCTGTTGTTGTATTGGATATTTGACTTCCAATTCTCCTAATAAAATTACAAATTTCTCCAAAGAGGTCTCACTTGCCTTGGCTTTTTCCTAGGTATTTGATACCATTGAAAACTGTATCCGTTTTGAAATTTTAAGTTCAAAGCAGAATGTACCACTGCTTGTGTGTATGCATGTCAGGGTCATATGTTGATTTTCTTTCTGACAGCCATACTAGATATGCTTATCCCATATTTATCTCTCAGTCCTGTTTGATTTTCAGCATATGCCATCATATCATCTTTGAATACTGACAACCTATTTCTGCTATTTTGAACACTATTTTTTTTTCTGTATTACAACTCTGGACAGACTCAACACAGTCCCATGTTGAATATATTGCATATTTGGTATTCTTCTCTTGTGCCTGATAGAAAATGGGAAATTCAGATGCCTCACCATGCTGTCTGCTATTTGTATAGGTACACTTCATCAGAATAAAGAAGTTCAATTCTATTTTTACTCTCAGAGGATTATTTCTGTTGACTCGTGATTTTCATCAAACATCTGTAGCACATCTATTTAGGTAATTATTGGACATTTTCCATCATTAATCTGAATTACTTTGATTTATAATCAAAGTTACTTTGATAGGTGGCTATGTTTAAACTAATACTGAATTCTTAGGGAAATAGTATGTCATAGCATATTAAATCCTTTTTTAAAGTAATCTATGTCAATGAATTGTTTAGGAATTTTGTGAAGATCCTCATGAGTTATGTTTGCCTATATCTTTATGGCACGTATTATCTTTATTGGACTTTGATATCAAGGCAACACTACTTTTATGAATGACTCAGAGTATAAAACCTCTTTCTCCCATTCTCTGAAACCAAAGTCTCTGCAAGACTTAGAGTAATGTAGAGCTTGGCTTTCCTGTGAACACTTTTTTTTTGGATCACTTTATTTCAGCAGTGGACCCCACTTAACAGAGACAGAAAGGGCAACCTCAGGCCTTCATCACTTCAAACTCTACAAGGCATCAATCTTTCTTGCAAATTGCCTATAATGACGCAGTCTGTCTAAAAACTACCTGCTTCTATTGTGTGCTGATATGATCCTTGTGTACAAGGAAAGTTAAAAGCCACCACTCCATCAGTTTTCCTAGATAATTTTGATCTGTGCTCTATGGTTGCACATGGGCATGCCAAATATAGATCTGTGCATGTTTATGACACTAGCTCCACTTATTGGAATTCACTTATTTGTATTGTTATTAGTACATTTTAGTTATACATAATATCAGATTTCATTTTGACATAAACACATATGCATACAATATAATTTGCTCTGCTTCAGTCCCTAGTACTTTCTTTTTTCCTAACCTTCTCCCTCCCTGTTACCACTTCCTCAACTCTCTACTAATTTTCCCTTTACTTATTTATACATAGTTAAATTTACTTTTTTAGTCTTCATTGGTTTTCTTTAGTCAAACATGACAGTAGAATCCATTTTGCATAATTATAAAAGCATGGAATATATCTTGTTCTAATTCAGTCCCCAGTATCTCTCTCTCCTCCCCTTTTCTTCCAAAACATCTGTTCCCTTCCCCCTATTCTACTGATCTGTCCGGCATTTTCCCATAGTTATTTTTAAAATTACTCTCTTGTGTATGTACCCAATGGTGAGATTCACTGTGGCATATTCATATATGTACTTAGAAAAATTTTATCAGATTCATTCCAATGTCTTTCCTTTTCCCATTTCTCCTCCCTTCCCTTCATTCCCCTTTGCCTGTTCCACTGAACTTCTTTTTTAATCTCCCCTTACTGTAGATTCTCTTCCACATATCAGAGAAAACATTCCACCTTTGGTTTTTAGTGAGTGGCTTATTTCACTTAGGTTGATAGTCTCCAGATCCATCCATTTTCAGGCAAATGTCATGAAGTCATTCTACTTTGTGGCAGAGTAATATTCTTTTGTGTATATATCCCACATTTTCTTTATCCATTTACAGCTTACCTAGTGTGAATTATGCTGCTATAAATATTGATGTTGCTGTGTCACTGTAGTATGCTGATTATAAATCAAATTAGTTCTTACATATATACATAAGGGTGAAATTCACATATGTATCTATATACATACATATATTCCTATATACACTAATATACACAGTATAATATGGTCAATTTTATTTCATTTACAGCATTTTCCTGTCATTCCATCCTCCCCATCAATCCTTTTCCATTGCAGTTCTTTAGTGATAACAAAAATAATGGTAACTCACACTTACCTAGTGTATGTTATTCATTAGCCATCTTCAGTTCAAGGTTCCACATGTTTATGACATCATTTCATCGTTGAACAACATAATAGTTTTCATTAAATTGATAATTGCTGACTCTAGTACATTGGAGATTTGGGGACTCTAGGTCTATGTCAGGAGCCTTTTAAAGTGTTTTATTAGTGTATTATATTTATACATAATATTGGGGTTCTTTTTGACATAATCATACATACATGGAATATACTTTGCTCTACTTGAGTTGTTGTATTTACATATTCCTTGCCATTCTACCTCCCTCTAGTGTACTCGTCTTCCTTATATTTACAGTCTCTATTATTGGCATGTTATAATTATGCATACTGTCAGTGATAATTTTTATATGATTATACATGTATGGAATTAATCTGCTCAAATTCAATCCCCGGTACTTACCCTTTCCATCCCTTTTTCCTTCCCCCTTTCTCTTTTCCTTACCCTACTTATCTTTCATCCATTTATTTTTAGTTTTTTTTAATAATTAGTGCATTATAGATATACATACAGGTGAAATTCACTGGCATATTCATATATGCAACATAACATAATCTGATTGAATTTATTCTAATATTCCTCCCATTTCTCATTACCCCTTCCTCTCCCTCAATTCCCTTCTTTATCTCACTGATTTCTCTTGTCATGGGATTTCTGCCCCCTTATCCCCCCTTATTTTTGTCTAGTTTCTGCATAAGGGAGAAAACATTTGACCCCTGGTTTTCTGAGTGTGGTGTATTTCACTTAGCATGATGTTCTCCAGTTCCATCCATTTACAGGCAAATGCCATCACTCCTTTCTTTTTATAGCTGAAAAAAAATGTCACTGTGTATATATGCCACACTTTCTTTTTCCATTCATCTGTTGAAGAGCACCTAGATTGGTTCCATAGCTTAGCTTTTGTGAATTGAGCTGCTATAATCATTGATGTGGCTGTATCATTATAGTTATGCTGATTTTAAGTCCTTTGGGTATATGCTGAGAAGTGGGATAATTGGGTCAAATGGTGTCTCCATTCCAAGTTTTCCAAGGAATCTCCATATTGTTTTCCAAAGTGGGTGGGTGCACCAATTTGTAATCCCACCAGCAATGTATGAGTGTACCTCCCCCTCCATGTCCTTGCCAGAATTTATTTGTATTTTTTAAAATTGTAGATGGACACAATTTTGTATTTTGTTTATTTATTTTTATGTGGTGCTGAGGATGGAGCCCAGTGCCTCACACATGTGAAGTAAGAAAACTACCACTGAGCCACAACCCCAGCCACTTATTATATTCTTGATATTTGCTATTCTGACAGGAGTGAGATGAATTCTCAATTAGTTTCGACTTGTGTTCCCTTTACTGTTAGGATGTTAACATTTTTTTCATATGTTTGTTGGCCATTTGTATTTATTGTTTTGAGAAGTTTCCATTTAGTTCTTTTGCCAATTTATAATTGATAATTTAATTAATAGACATATAAAATATTTCATCCATCAATGTCTGAATACACTTTCTTCTCAGCAGTACATGGAACTTTCTCTAATATATACCATGTTATGTGAACTATAACATATGTTGGCATACATTTGTAATATTACCTTAATATATTTTTAGCATCTGTAGGGATATTTGGATCACTCCATTTCCATTGATATTAATTTTTGTGTTCTGCCTTTTTACTTCATTAAACTTATTTGATTTTTATCAAATTTAGCATTATTATTTCTTCTCTACTTCATGTATTTCTGCTTCTAGTATTAGTTTTCCTCCCTACTACATAATTTGAAAATAACTTGATTGTTATTCTAGCTTCTTTATGATACAGTACTTTAAGTTGTAAATATTCATCTGTGTACTGTTTGTTCACAGAGATCCCAATATTTAAATTTTTTATTATGACTTAGTTCAAAGCGCTTTTTATTTACATTTCTTGTGCTTTCTTCCTTGATCTCTGAGAGATATTTATAAGTGTGCCATTTAATTTTGAAATAGATGTCATGTGGTGGTAAGGTCCTATATATCTTAAGGTGATTGATTTCTACTGTAATAAATCATGCAGGAAACACAATAGGCAGTATTTCAAATTTTAAAAAGTAATCGAAATGCTTTCTATATTGATTGTATTGGTTACATACATGTCAAAACTGAACAAATAGCACTCTTCAAATATGTGCACTTTATTGTACTTCAATTTTACCTCAAGAAATGTGTGAAAAAAAGAATTATTTTTTATCAACACACACAATATTAAATTCCTTTACATTGTATCCCTTTGAAAATGTTATCATAAGTAGCAATGTGATGTCCTGAATCCATTTTTTTTGTAAAGGCAATATTGTTTTTCAGGCACCATTTGAGGCATTGAGAATAGGTAGTACCTTGGTTTGCAGCTTTTTCTGAATTAATGTTAATGGAACAGAACAATCTGTGCCCCCCCAAAAGGCTAAAATGCTTGCTGCAGCAGTATTTTATGACGTCAATACTGTCTATTACTTTTATCATTACATTGAAAAAGCAAATAAACATGATACTCAGTCAATAGACTGGAACCAAAGGTCCATCAGTCTTAATTCCCAGGGACATCTCTATTCCTCAGAGAAGCCAATTATGAGTCATCCACTATTAGTGTAATGGAGTCCATTATTCACTTTTTCTCAAGTAATGTTAGTTTGGTGTACTGACATTTAGGATATAAATATTTACAATGCTTATATTTTTTCTTTCTTTTTTTAAAGAGAGAAAGAGAAATGAGAGAGAGAGAGAGAGAGAGAGAGAGAGAGAGAGAGAGAGAATTTTTTAATATTTATTTTGTAGTTTTTGGCAGACACAACATCTTTGTTTGTATGTGGTGCTGAGGATCAAACCCGGGCCGCACACATGCCAGACGAGTGTGCTACCACTTGAGCCACATCCCCAGCCCAGCTTATATTTTTTCTGTGCTGGTTAGGTGTGTTTCTTGTAGACAACCTACAGTTGTGTCTTGTTTTTAAACCCAAACCTTCAGTCTATGTCTTATTTAATATTTTTTAGTCTATCTGGATATTTGCCTGAGCCTCTTCTAAATATATCATCCACCATCATTTTGGGGAGTTTTAGTAATTGACAATGTGTATCTGATTTTTTCATTTGTCCAAAACTATCTCAGCTTGGACCTCAACTAACTTCCAACATTTTCAATCTATATGGCTTAGTCACACATTTTACATGTCATACTGCCTAATTTTCAGCTTATTCTAGGGTTACTATTCCACATTTCTTCTCTCTGGGAATGTCATTGTAGAGAGTGTTTTCAGTAAGTTCTTATTATATGTTAGAATAAGGCTGGCTTTCATGTTGTTTATGTTTCTGCTGGCTACTCCTTATTGTCAAGCAGTATGGAGGCGAGGGGTGTCTGTTGGCTAAGCATCATGTTTATTTGCTTTGTCCACATCAAGTGGTGGGTGATTTGATGCTGAGATGTACTACCAACATCAAATATCATAAAAAAGAACTAATCTCACTAAAAAGACCCTCCCATAACAGTGGAAGCAACATCCATCTGAATATATGCACAAATTTTATCATAGACAACAGAAAATACAAGTAAACAGGGTCACCTCCCATCATTCATAATTGCCCCGTAACTCAACTAATGGAAATGTCTGGAAGAATAATTTTGAAACAAGGAATTAAGAGGATCACTAAGGAATGAACTAAGAAAGTCAATACAGGATATGAAAAACCATTTCAATAAAGAGGTAGAGATTCTAGAAACAAAAGCATAGAGGAAATGAACAGCAGAAGAAGTTCACTGAAAAATTCTGTGAAGAGCTCAGTATAGGGGTGCATACTTGTAATCCTAGAACCTGAGGGAGCTGAGGCAGGAGGATGGAAAAGTCCAGTACAGCCTCAGCAGCTTAGCACTACCATGTCTCAAAGTTAAAAGGGGGGCTGGTGATGCAGTTCGGTGGTAAAGTGACCATGAGTTTCATCCCCACTACTTCAAAGGAAAATAAATTCAACAGAAAATATAAGTAACAGACTAGATGAAGACAAGGAATTAACTTCAGGATTCAAAGACAAAGTAGATGAACAGGAACAGTAAGACTGTAACAGAACAAAATAATAATCTATAAACAAGAACTCAGGGAAAAAATCAAAACAACAACAACAGATTTAAGACTCATACCTTCTGAGGAAGAGGTAAAACTATGGGAAAACATTACTCATTGAAATAAGAGAAGAAATCTTTCAAAAATTTTGAGAATGAGATGAACATAAAGATACTGGGAAATGCAGAAAGGCCAAAAAGACATGATCAGAAAACAATTTCTTCATGAAATATTAATGTTAAAATGCCAATGATAGAGAAAAAAAAAGAATTGTTAAAAGCTGTAAGAGGGAAATACCAAGTCACTTGATAAAGGCAAACACATCATAACGAGAGCATATTTCTTAGGAAAACTTCTAAAGAGCAGGAGGTCATCAAATGATTAATTTTAAGCCTAAATAAATAAGTAAAAAACTTCCAAACTCCATTACTACACAAAGCAAAGCTATCCTTCAGAATAGAGGAAGAAATTAAAACCTTCATAAGTAATGGTAAACCAAAGGAATGCATGACCGCCAAACAAGGGCAGCAGACGAAACTTAAATTAAGATACTTCAATTAAGCTTACACACAGAACAAGGGGAAAGTGATCAAGAGAGCAGGTCAAAGAATAAATCAAATTAGAAGAGTAAAAAAAAAACAAAAGAGAATTAGGAATGAAACAAATTTAGAAAGAGACAGATGAAAGGAAGTAGTGCATAAATCCCTAAAATAAAACTGAAAGTAAATGGTATTATTTCTCCAATTTAAAGACATGGACTGGGCTGGGGTTGTGGTTCAGGAGTAGAGCGCTTCCCTAGCACATGTGAGGCACTGGGTTCAATCCTTAGCACCACATAAAAATAAACAAACACAATAAAGGTATTGTGTCCATCTACAACTAAAAAATATTTTTAAAAAACATAGACTGAAGGTTTGAATTTAAAAACAAGACATAACTGTATGTTGTCTATAAGAAACACACCTAACCAGCACAGAAAAATATAAGCATTGACAATATTTATACCTTGAATGTCAGCACCTCCATCAAACTAACATTACTTGAGAAAAAGTGAACAATGGACTCCATGACACTAATAGTGAATGACTTCAATACAGCACTCACACAAATAGGTAAGTAATGCAGACACAAATTCAAAGAAGATATCACATAGTTAAACTATACTTAGATCAAATGCATTCAACAGATATCTACAGAATACTTCCTCCCACAATAGAACCATATGCTTCTTTCCCAGCTGTTCATGCAACATTCTCCAAAATAGGTCATCTATTAGGCCACAAAGCAACTTTCAGCTAAAAAAAAATTGACATCATTATTTGCATGTTGTCATATGTTAATGGAATGAAATAAAAAATAAGCTGCAAGAAAAGCTACAAGAATTCTACAAACACATGGGGATTGAACAATACACTTTGAGTAATGAGTGGTCATTGAACAAATCAGGAGAGAAATTTTAATTTCTTGGAATCAATAAAATAGAAATACAACATTTTGGAAACTGTGGGATACACTGAAGGCAGTTCCAAGAGGGAAGTTGATGGCTATGAGTGCCTACAAAGAAACCAGAAAAACTTGGAATAAAAAATCTAACTAATGGTGCATCTCAAGGTCTAAGAAAGGAACAAACCAATCCCAAAACAAGAAGATGTAAAACAATAAAGACCAGAGTTGAAATTAATGGGACAGAGAATAAAAACAACACAAAGGATCAAGGACACAAGAGTTGGTTCTTCAAAAAGATAAACAATATTGAATCTTTGCCAAATTAACCAAAAGGGAGAGAAGACCCCAGGCAAAAGATTAGAGAACAAAATTGGGAAATTATAATAGACACCACTGAAACCAGAGGATACTTAGGGAATATTTTTAAAACTTCCATTCCAAGAAATTGGAAGACTGAGGCACTAGGTTCTTGAATATGCTGCATGTGCATCCAAGGAACAAGGAAATGGAACTGCCTCTCTAATACATATGTCTGTCAGGAGAACAGAGATAGGCTGACAATAAGGTGGGTGATAAGGGTGGGGTGGGGAAGGGTGACCCCATTTACACCTCTGAATGTTACACCCATTCACCAGGAGCCCTCCTGCTGAACATTGTTCATTCTGCCACCTTCTCTGTAAGCACTTCCTATCTACTGCACACAACCCTGATCCTTCTCCTCCTTCTGAGCACTTGCCAACTGATGGCCCAAAGGGGATCGATTAAGTGCCATGTAACATGGCTGTGGCTATGAGTTTTCTCCTGTTACTAAGTGCTCATTTGCCAAGGAAAGGGGCTGACCTGGAAATTCCTCCTCATGCTCACTCCATTGCAATGGCCAATCAAGCACAGCAAGGGAAGTGGCAAGGGGGATGGTTTAAGAATCTTGTGTCTTGTAAAGTGCTGAAGCAATGTTTGGATTAGCCTTGGAATGTGTGCTTCCCTTATTAGAGTGTCCTAGTCAGCAGAAGCTCATGTGAAGAGTGCCCAGTTGGACCCAGTTTTGAATCTTATCTCCTCCAAATACTTCCTGCTTGAGCTTCTTAGGATTAATCTCTTCAAGTCTGCTTTACTTTGTGCAAGTGAGGGTGAATTATTTTCTTATCCTGTAACATGTTCATGGCTATTTCTGAAAATAGATAGTGAAAATTTTCACACATTGTATATTTTCATGGAATGTGACTAACAGCAGCAGTTATGTCACTTTGTACTCACTTTTAAAACCACACACACAAACACAAAGTCACATAGACACCATTGGATTCCAAAATAATCCTACTCTCAGCCCAGAGAAAATGACATTATTGTAGCGGAAACCCATTTTTTTTAACTCTTCTCTTCTTGATGTGGAGGGATCCTATCCCCAAAATTCAGCTGAACTCCTATTATAACAAGATCTCCAAGTTGCTACAAGTACATAGTAACCTATACATTTTGTGGTTGTTTTTAGGGCCAAACTAGCATTCACCCTTGCTTGATATATAGAATACCTTTCTGGAAAAGGATTCAAAAAGGATGTCTTCTCAGAGCAGAACTAATTATCCTGCCACCATGTGATGATCTGTGATGAGGCTTCCTCAGAAGTCTACGTGGAATGATGTTAAGTTTATAGTTCATTAGGCACAAAGAAAAGTGAAGCTCCACATCTGAACCCCAACATAATGTGCATATGACCATGATGCTCTGTTCTCATCAAACAGGTGTGAGAGTGCTACTGATCTCATCCCACACGGGGGCGCCCATGTATAACGGCCAGCATTGGAAAGATCTCTGGGAGGGGGTGGAGGCAACACTATGGGTTTCTTCTCTACTGTGGATGAGGATCACTGATTTCCACAGAAGGGAGACTACCACCTGCTTGACTCTCACATCAGTTCATTGTAATGAATGGCTTTGGGATTGGTATCCTCCTCCATCAGTTTCTACCTTTCTCTCACCTCTCACTTGTTGCTCATAATTCTTGTCTACAGTGGAGCTGATGCTTTTTTTAAAGTAAACTTGTTTTCAGCTGATTTATACAAATAAATTCAACATATTATTGGGTTACCAAGGGATATTTCAATACATGTATGCATTGCATAATACTTAATTCAACTTAAATATATCTGCCTCCTTAAGAGTTTATTGTGAAACCACTCAACATTTATCTTCTACCTTTTTTAAAATATACACTGCATTATCCTTTTTTTTTCAGGAACATCACTTTGGTTGGGTCTTTTTATTTAGACATAACACTGGGATTCCATTTGACATTATTTAAAAGGCATGGAATATTATGTGTTCTACTTCAGTCCCCAGTTCTTCCCTTTCTCTCCACTCCTCCCTTCCCTGTTCCTTTGTCTCCACTCCGATGAACTTTCTGCTGTTTAGTTTAGTTTTGTTTTTTTGGTTGGTGGCTTGTGGATATCAGTGATGGTGAGATAAACTGTGGTATACTCAGGAGAAAAGTAGGTCAGATTCGTTGCACTCTTCTTCCCTCATTCCCTCCCTTCTCCCACCCCTCAATCCTTTTCATAGAGTCCACCCATCTTTCTTATGTTTTGATGAAATACCCCATTTCCCTTTCTCTCTCTCTTCTTTCCACCTTATTTTGGACTAGCTTCTGCATATTAGAGAAATCATTCATCTTTCTTATGTTTTGATGAAATACCCCGTTTCCCTTTCTCTCTCTCTTCTTTCCACCTTATTTTGGACTAGCTTCTGCATATTAGAGAAATCATTTGACTCCCTGAGTCTGGCTTATTTCAATTACCTTGGTAGTCTCCAGTTCCATCCTTGTTCCAGCAAATGCCAACATTTCACTCTTTCTTATGGTTGATAAGGTGCACTGTTCTTAAGGGTAGTCATTCTACTGTGGAATTGTACACCAGAATTTCTTGCTCCTGTCTGACTGTAACTTAGTACCCACTGCTCAGCTTCTCTCCATCCCTCTCACACTCCTACTCTTCACAGTTCCTGGGAACCACTATTTTACTCTCAATAGTCCCCCCTCCCCAAATGGAAGCATACTGAGTGCCCATCAAGTGATGAATGGATCAAGAAAATGTGGTTCATCCACACCAAAGGAAGAAAATTTGGCCATAAATATTCACGAAATCTTGTCATGAGGAGAATATTCAAGCTGTTATTATTCTAAGACATGGTTGTGTATGTTCAAAATCAAAAAGTACCTTGAGATACACTTGGAATAAGCATACTTAGCAAGGTTGCTGGATAGATCATTGCATGAATAATAAATACCAGCACAAACTGAATGTAAAACGTCAAAAATGATAGTTTTCAGGAGTCTCATATATCCAGGAATTAAAAATTAACAAAAGATGTACAAGACTTCTTTGGAGTAAACTAAAACTTTTTGAGAAGTTGAAGTCAAACATCTGACATAATAATAGCCTGCACTGATTAAGATTGTCTTCAATTAAACCTCTGGTTGCCCTTCACCTCTAATATAAACATAGCAGTTGGTAACAGTTCTCAGAAGAACTATATTAAAATGACATTAAAGTTATATAAAGGACACCAAAATTTTGATTCTATAAAATGGACTAAACTCAGAACCTACAGCATCACCATTCAGTTAGACCTCTGTAGAGTTTTTAAAGACAGTCTTCAAAGTCTATATATTGTCACTCTCCTTACCAAACACCGTACTTTCCAGTTGTTTAAATAAACCAAGGGACAGTGGGAGTTTGATACACTCCACATCAAATGAAATCATGAAGGGGTAGTTTTAAGTGGAAATCAAAACTCATTTACACTTTTACAATATATCTAACATAAATATCTAGAAATGAAAGAATTGCCAAAATATGTAACTTAAATGTGTTGTCTTGAAATAATAATTCACATGCAAGCTATCTAAAATAATTAATGCCACATTTGGAACTGCAGAAGTGATGAGGAAAAAAGTTCACTGTCTCCACTGTGAAGAAGCACAAACGGGTTTTGTTTGTTTGTTTTGGCTACTTTATCTTTAGGTGGTCTTTTTCAGAGGGGTGAACATGGGACCTCATTTCCCACATATAGTCCAGGTATACATAGAAGAAACACCTCTTCTGACACTTGATCACATTCCAGTTGTAGAATGAATTATATGTCTACTAATTTTCAGCCATTGCCATCATGTTTCCCATCAAAATATGAAGAAGCTGTATGTCATGCTTTTCTATATGACAGAAAAAGAAGGGAAGAAATGAAAGGAAGAGCAGGAAGAAGACAGAAATGCATCAGGGGAGGGAAAGTAAGACTTTTGGATAAACCAAACCTTTGTTACTAAAAGGAACTCTTTTGGGGGGACAACTGACAAGTGTTGGCAGTCCTTACACAGCATTCATGATGTTCAGATTCAGGGTATATTTAAAAACGTGTGCTTTCTCCCAGCACATCTAGAACTTCATCTCTCTGATTTTTCAAACATTGTGGAGTCAAAGAGTGTAGTCCCTTTCAATTATATCATATATTCAACATCTTTTTAGTGTCTTATTCTTATTAGTCATTGAGATTTTTCCACTTCTTTCAAAGTTATGTAAACTACTGGGAAATACTCATAGATATCTTTAAAATTCATTTTTACATTTATTGATTACTCTTCTTTTAACTAAGGATTCATACGTGTCTTTCATGAAGTACCTCTTTCTTTTTGCCTTACGTTTACTCTTTTATGATTTTTATACTGGATGTTTACATAATTTGTCAGGCATTTTAATAACATATTTACTTAAAGGCTATTGTCTTTCTAAGGTACATTTTAATCACATTCACTGAGCTCCTTGGAGTAGTCAGAAACAATCTTTTAATGTAAATAGTGCAAATAGTGTTAAAATAATAGATTCTGTTGTTTGGGACAGCACAGATGAAATCACTCACCATGATGCCAAGTGAAACTAGCCACAATGGTGTAGAAATGTACTGCATGGCATTCTCCCTGGTATAAATAATCTCAAAGTAGTTGAATGCACAGAAGCCAAGGAGAACAGTGGTTACCAAGACTTGAGTGAGATGGAAATAAGTGAAATTTGGCCCGAGTACACTAAATTGGACTTATGTAGAATGATTCCCTGGAGAGATATGATGTGCAGCATAATGATATTTAACAATGTTGTGCTGTGAGATGCAATGAAATAGCTAGGTATTAGGGAGAGGAAGGATGGAGAAGGGAAGGAAGAAAGAAGGTGGATATGAAATCAATATGGCCAAAATAGTAACAACTGTTGAATGTGGGTATAATCTATATGAGATTTCATACTGTTCTCATAACTTACCTGTAAGTTCTATTTTTCACAATATAAAGTACAATAAAATAGAATATATAACAGCTAGATTATAAGAGTTATTTTGTGGAATTAAAAACAACTAAGAATGGTTTTCAAATATTTTGTTGTTTTGTTTTTTTGGCTTTTGTTTTGTTTTGTTGTTTTGTTCTTGGGGTTGAACCCGGGCGTGCTTAACCACCAAGCCACATCCCCAGCCCTTTTTTAACATTTTATTTACTCACAGGATATTGATGAGTTACTTAGGGCGTCACTACTTTGCTGAGTCTGGCTTTGAACTCTCAATCCTCCTGACTCAGACTCCAGAGCCATGGAATCACAGGCATAGGCCATCACCCTGGCAAATCTCTTGCTGTCTTATAAAATGAAATCTTATTTTAAAAGACAAATGAAAGATAAACCACACTACAGAAGTAGTTTCTATATTTTTCGTAGTGTGCTAAGAGGTGCACCAGCTACTTAAGTAATCTGAAGTCTACACCATAGATAGAATTGTAAGTACATCTAAAATGGCACTTTCTGAGGCAGGAGATGTGTGGATTTGTAGGTGGATGACAGATATAATTGTTGTCTTCATCCCTTAGAGGGATGATCCTAATTTGTTTTGTCCTAAAAAGTTATATTTTGGTCTGATAGACCTATATGAACTATTATATGAGTGAATCCCTCTATAACAAAACACTAAAAATAAGGCAATTTTATTTTTGACTACAAGAAAAACCACTGTCTTAAAGGGAGAATCAAGAAGTCAAATGGAAAGAAATTAATGGACATTGTTGTTGCTAAAGAAATCACATATGTTTAACTTGAAAATACTCTATATTTTTGAAGAAATAAGTTTTGTTTTGAGATAATATTTGGGTACTTTTGATTTCTCTAACCCTAGTAGTCTTTAAACAACTGTGAAAATATCTCCATCAAACTCATTTCCACATACATGGCTTTATTTCAGCATCCTGGATCATGCAGCTTTTATCAAACTTATTTTAAAACAATATCAACCAAAGGAAATGATGGCAATCATTCACTGATCTCCTGCCTGGAATCTCTATCTTGTCCTATGAACTGTTTCTTCTTCTAGGATTGCACTGGGCAATTTGACACTGTAGAAAAATGAGTATTAAGTCAGAAAATTCATTCACCTTTTCTTATAAAAATATAGATAATAATTTTAAAAAGTATGTTGGGGTTGAAGTACAGATCTATCTCTACCAGCCTAGTGCTCTCTAGTAATACATAATACCTGAGCTGCAGTTTACTCAAAAAGAGATAATTTCCCTATATAAACATGCTTTACTGCACAAGTTAGAAGGACACTGATTTGGCACTGTACACAATCTATTAAAAGGCATTTAGCCTGAGTGCAGTGGTTCACACCTTTAATCGCAGCGGCTCTGGAGGCTGAGGCAGTAGGATCATGAGTTCAAAGCCAACCTCAGCAAAAGCAAGGTACTAAGCAACACAGTGAGACCCTGTCTCTAAATAAAATACAAAATGGGGCTGGGGATGTAACTCAGTGGTCGAGTGAGCCCGAGTTCAATCCCCGATACCATTAAAAAAAAGCATTTACACAGTTGATATAATGAGTAAGAAATCCTATACAATTTATGAATAAAATTAAATACAATTTCCTTGGATTTGCTAATTTACAGTCCTGATTTTTTTTTTAAAAAAAGAGTGTGTTTAGCACACAATATAAGTATCAAAGGGAAAATATTACTAGTGAGGGACTACACAAAGCTGCAAACTATACTTTTCATTTTCCAAAGAAGATGCAGGAAATGTTTGAGGTCTTTTGCTAATGTTGTTTTTTCCTGCTACTGATGATGTCATAAAGCATGACACACCCCTACACTTTACCCCCACTGTCATTTTCTTCCCCTTTCCTTCACCTTGAACATCCTGTTCCCTTTCATTTTCTGGTTCATGACCGGGTGTAATATCCTGAGTTTCAGTTGGTGCATCCTCTTGTTGAAAAGGATCATCACTGGACAGTTGGACCTTTATGTACAAATAAAAAATGTTGTTAATACATGTAATGACTATACATACTGCACTGATATATCTAGTCATAACGAAGTCCAACGACATTTCTACATGATTCCATATGTTATTCTCAATACATTTCCACAGAGAGGAAATTCCCAGAAGAGTTACCCACAAGGACATTGAAAGCTATTTTCATCAATGCTGAAGTGGATATGTGTGCAATCTGTTGTTAGTAAGAAAAATAAAGAAATTGTCAGATATATTTACTTGAAATAGAACAGCATCCATCCAGGACATAGCAGAATGTAATCCTGGATGAACACTTCTTTCCTGAGAGCAATTTTCACTTTTACCTGCATAGGAAAACTTTATCAGCATATTGATACATTTTCTTAGAAACAAATGTCCATTTACAGAAAACACCAAATATGAAAGTCTCAAATCCACAGGCTCAACAGTCTTGGAAAATTCTTGCTCATTTCTTCTTCATCCAGATTTAGTTCTTGGTCTTTCTTGTCTTCTCCTATTTCACATAGAAAAAGAAAACAATGTCACTTTAGATATGCATTTAAGATGGCAACATATGTAATTTTCTTAATGTACAAAAGTTTTTCAAAATGAGTCTCTAGTAACTATAACTCTGTGTGCTTCCTAGTGTTTGCAGATCCATTATTTCCCCCTTGCTGGAAGAGAAGTCATCTATAAGCACATGGCAAAAGGCAGGAGACTTTCCTGAGAAGGTTTGGTTGGGTGGGTTGCCCATCATGGAGACACTTTGAGAAAACTTCCTAGAGATTTGAAAATCAAATGACTACTGCCTGCCTCACACTCCCATGGTTGAGCCTCGTAGGCCCCATCCATAATGTCTTGTCATACTGCACTGCCCCCCTTGTTCCCTCCACACCACCTTGATGAGCCAATTTTGGTACCCTCCATGGCAAAGAGGAGATGTTGTGACACAGACCAGCGGTGGTGATCCTAAGGAGGTCCTCTATCAATCTCAAGGCACAGTCACAACCACACATTGTCCCTAATTTCCCTGTTTGTTCCTCAATGCCCATCCTGCTTCCCACCAGGGTCCCCACTGATGAATCAGGAATCAGTCCTGTGGGCCCAACGCGCATCTCCAGCATTCAGATAACTCCATCATCACCCCCAACACTCACTCCGTTATCTACAAAGACAGACATCCACACTGAAGGCCACCTTACTCCCTTCTCCCAGACACTCCATGATCACAAATGCCGATGGCTGTGGCGCCACCTGCCAGGACAAGGACACAACCTCTATGTCATTCTAAACATGGGCCATGAAGCATCCACCAGACCTGTCAAAGCCCACAGGGAATTTGTCACACTCCTGGCCACTCGGACTTTGGACAGGGCTGATCTAAGGACCTACCTGCTGACACACAGCAGCAAGAAAGAAGACTGTCAGAAGAAGGAAGGCACGACCCACCTTGACACAGCTCTAGGCACAGAAAGCAAAAGCAGACACATGCACCATGACTGTCAGAACAGCGCACTGAGTCAGGCACCCGCAATAGGTGCTGTGCCTTCCGTGTCTCAGCAGAGAGTTCCTGTCCTGTAGATTGAAATCCTTGTGCAGTGGCTAACCCCCTTTTAAAATTCCTCCATGAACTTGCTTTCCTTAATAGGAACTTTGAGGACAGACAGCCCTATGTTACCTTTAGGGAGGAGAGAGGGATGTAACCTGTAAAGTCCTTCTGTGATACCAATAATTTTAACAGTTATTTTAGTACTAGGCATTGAACCCAAGGGGACTCTACCATTTATTCACATGTCCAGACCTTTTAGTTTAATTAATTAATTTATTTTTTAAATTTTCAAACAGAGAATCACTAAGTTGCCCAAACTGGCCTCTGACATGCTATCCTTCTGCCTCACACTCCAGAGTGGCTGACATTATAAATGGACACAACTTCACCTGACAAGGATGCTAATAAGTATTTTTATGTGATTTGAGTCGTCGATTCCTTCTTTGCTCCTTTTTTTTTTAAAAAAAATGGTTGCATTGCTTTTTTCCTAATCCCTATAGAATAAAAATACTGAGATGTGTTTACTTTTCCAGGGTACACTTTGTACATTATATCTGTGTAACTGTAACAGATTTGCCTGACCATGCTGGTCCTCATTCAGCCAGGGTGTGGTTCAGAAATAACCTTAGTTATTGGTTCTAGGTTCCAGGTTCTGTGTATTGTCAGGTTACGTACTGCAGGAGTGACTATGCCCATGATATATCATACTCCCCAATTACCAGCCATAACCTGTTTGTAAGAAAGCTCATCTTTTTGCTTTATGCTGTAAGGAAGAACACTACCTCAAAGGAGGATCTAGCATCTAAAGGATGGAATGGCTAACCGGATACGGATTCTGATATTTAGTCTAGTGCTCAGAGGATTGCACAAGGTGGGAGGATGGGAGCTAGGATTGGGAAGGAATTGTGATGTCATGTTTTAAGACTGATAGACACAGCAAATGTCAGAGTTTTGTTTTCATTCTTTGTTGATTGACTTATTTATTATTTTTGATACTGGAGATATAACCCAGTGGTACTACCACAGAGCTGCATCCCCAGCGATTTTTTTGTTTGTTTTATTTTGAGACAGGGTCTCCTGAAGTTGCTTAGGTCTCGCTAAGTTGTTGAGCCTGGTCTTAACTTGACATCCTCCTCTCTTAGCCTTCCAAGCCTCTGGGATTACAATTGTGGGCCACCTCACCCAGCATGGTTTTAATTTTTAATGGATCCATAATAATTCTGAGTATTTATGGGGTTCAGTGTACTCCTTCAATACATCTATTCCATATGTACTTATTGAATCAGGGTAAATTGCATTTCCTTCACCTGGAACATTTATAGTTGCTTTGTGTTAGGAACATTCACAATCCTCTCTTCTGTTTATTCTGAAATTCACAGCAAAAGGCTGTTAACTTCAGTCACCCTACTGTGTCATAGAACACTAGAATTCATCCATTCTATCTCTGGTTTTTGACCCAGTATCCATTCTCTCTATCCCCTTCCTCTCTACCCCCTCTCCCTCTGGTGACTTCCTGTGTATTTTCTTCTTTGATGAGGTCAACATTTTTCACTTCTACATATGAATGAGAACCCACAATATATCTCTATGGAATAAAAAAAGAATGGATTTGAGACACACATTGAAAAGAATCTTGGATGATAAAAGTATCATTTGACACATTTAATTGCAAAGTGTAGGAACTTTCGTGCATTTTATGAAATGAATGAGGAAGATTTTTAGAACTTTTATTTTCCTAGGTGTCAGTACATATGTTGATGAAACCAGAGAAATTCTGTAAACATTGTCACCCTGCTTGGTGACTGATGCCAAATTATTTCTCACATCCTATGTTAAATGCACCTTTTCCACTTGCCTCATAAAATGGGAGGATAGTAGGGAGATGGAAGTCCCTTTGCTACAACAGAACAGTGCATGACATTCATTTAAGCTCCAACCAACACACTGACCCCATGATGCCAAGAGCACAAGGATCCACAGGCACCAGGTGCTACATCTGTTCTGAGTTCCCGTCTGTCCAAATGGTGCTTACCATGTTCAAACAGACACTGTGATCTGCAGACAGAACCTACATTTCATCAGGAATTGTGTATTCTGTGGTATTGCTGAGCGGCCCATATGAAAGATAACCTTCTTGTCTAAAAACAATTCCTAAGAAAGAGGACAAATTTGGCTTCTCTATGGGATACACATTTTGAAGTGTCATTTATTAACATTGAGAATGTCCTGTGAAAAGAGTTTTTGCTTTCCAATCTGTTGTTTAGTGCAGAGTATGGGTCCAAAAGTCGATGTTTTGGGACCCAGCATTTCAAAGAAATAAATTAGGGGATATCACTGCGTACTGAATATAGAATAGACAAATAGAAGTCACACACCCACAAATATTTATTTGCCTACCTAATTGTGCATCAATTATGCATTTGTCAAGCACTACAATAAAAGAAGTCTGCAATTCAATATTGAAGAAAATTGACTACAGACAATTTTTAGACAAAATATCTAGAGATCATTTCTTTAGCCATTAATGAGGATGATGGAGGGATTCCTGCTCAGGATAAGTTCCTCCTTCTTGGTTGCTTTCCACATAATATGTGCAGTAGCTCTCCACGAAGTATAATTTGGTCTGTTTATTGAAGGCATTTGACTCTCAACAAACTCATTTGTGAAATTCTGGCTGGGTGAAAAGAAAGTCTGATTAGTGGTGGAATTTGTGGTGTAGTGGCACCCCCTCCTGTACAGGAAATCTTAACTAATTTTCTCCAGAAATCTTCACCATAATTGATTTTAGGACTATTAGCAAAAGAGTCTCTACAAAAGAGTTCAGTGTAGTAAACTGCCTGTTTTCCTGTTGCTCTATTTTATTTGGCCACTGGCTTGGACAAGATCAGCACTCCAGGTGCTAAAGGCCCCTTTACTAGTTTTTTACAAACATTTATCCAGTGTAGTAGTTTGTAGAAGTGTGTTTGCAAGTGCAAAATGTGAGGAAAAAAAGACAAATCCTTCAACAAGGTCTCTGGCCTTGAGCTGGGCTTCACTGAGATGTCTACATTTCTAAGATAAGTTACCGATTGGGCTCTATGGTAACAGCTGGCAGGGGGAGGAAAGAAAGGGGAGAAGAAGCTCTCCCCTTCTCAGGTGTTGTCCTTGAAGAGTTAACATGCCCAGAACAGTGAGAGAAAAAGCTACTTTTGTGTGAACTTCTGCAGACTGTGAACTTCTGAGCCCCTCCCCTTTCATGCTGGGTATAAAACTGAAACTCTTTGAACTTGGGCTCCAAGGGATTGACTGACTACAGCAAAAGCTGTAGCCTCTGAACCTGGCTGCAGCCCAAAGAACAGTTTCCTGCTATCTTCGGTGCCCTGCCTTGTCTGTCCCTACAACAGGGGTTCTGTCAATATGAAGAATATCTGCTATGCTGATTCTCCACAGCTGGGGAAGGTGCCCATTGCATGTTTGATTCTGCTCTTCTCTGATGCCGCCTTTGCTCTCTTTACTAGTTCACCTTGTTATGGTCTGTATCTCATGTTCTGCCCTATTATGTTCTTCATCAACATTAAGTGGCAGGACCATTTGTGCTACTCATGTTGATCCGTTTTACACATATTCAAAATTATTTTCAAGCCCAGGTATTTATTCTTACCAACTTTGCCTTAAATGCTTTGATGGAATTAAATACCAGGGTTTGATGTTAAAACTTATTGGGCAAGAATCCTGCTGAATTTCTAAACAGTCTGTAGCTTTTTATATCACCTCAAGCCTTAGATAAATGGCACAGTGACAAGATTCAGAGTCTAAGGTCCTGAGATATTGACATTTTTAACAAACTCCTTTGAGAAATAAAATAAAAAGCATGGAATATTAGAGAAGTTCTCTCTTAGAGATTGCAGATGGAATGCAGGGCTTACTTTCTTAATAAAATCAGGTTTCCACTGTGAATCTTACATCGTGGGATCCTAATCCACATGACTGGAAGGCTAATTAGAATAGGATTTATTGCATGTTCATATAAATATATCAAAATTGATTCTACTGTCATGTCTAACTAAAAGGAACAAATAAAACACCAGGCGTCCTTGTACTCATAATTCCTAGCATATTTCCTAATGCATGTATTTATTCAATCAAAGTTTGAATTTTACAAAATACTTGGCCCAAATCTGTACATTCAGCTTCAGGTTCAGTGGAGGATATGTAGAAAGACCAAGCAGTCAAGTTGTTTGTGAATGAGTTTTCCAACATCCTATATAGGGTGGAACCCTGGTCATTCCTAAATTGCTATCATATGTACCCCATCATCACAAATATAAATACATCTTAATACTTGGTTAATGGTTATCCTTAGGACACAGTCTTTCAATGATAGACAATATTTCTAGACATAAATTTGAATAAAAGTCTATTTACTTGCTTACATATACTGATAACCTGATGGTCATTGAAAACTCAAATGAATGATTATCATCACTAATATGCTGCAATAATTCATGCCCATTCTGAAAACTCCTAATGCTGTGAAGAGGAACAATAAAAGTAATTTCAAATGGTTAATAGAGAAATTGATCGAGAGTTAAATAAAAATTGAAGAATGTATGTGTATCAAATTCATGGGCTAGCATTGTGGCTCAGTGGAATAGCACTCCCCTAGCATGTGCAAGGCACTGGGTTTGATCATCAGCACCACACAAAATAAATAAACATATAAAGGTATTGTGTCCAACTACAACCACAAAAAAAAAATAAAGAAAGAAAAAGAATGTATGTATAACAAATTCAGGAAGAAAATGTCTGTGTAGAAGTAAGGTAAGTGATTATGCATTTTAACAATTTAGCATTCTCAAATACTTCAACACCAATAATCTGAATATTTGCATATTTAATGTTATCTCAAAATTCTCCTAAGGTTTCTTCACTCCTCTTTATTTTTATCTGTTTTCTCCTCTGGGTACATTCAAATAAATTGTTGCAGAGCCTATTAACTCTTTTTTCTGTTCGGGCTATCCTGCTATATATGCCTTCCATAACATTTTCAATTTCACTGAGAGCACTTTTCAGCTCAGGAGTTTGTTTTATTTTAAATAATTATTTCCTTCAATCTATTTCTTGTGTTCCTCTATCGAGTATTAACATATTTGTGTTTTCTTCAAGTTCGTTTAGATTCTGTGAAGCAGTTGCTTTAGAATCTCTACCCAAGGGTTCTCCTACGTTGATTGTTAACTGATGAGTTTCTGGTACCTTATTTTGATTATTAGGAGAGAACACGGTTTCCTGAAGGTCCTGCTGCTTCTTTGAATGAAAATTTGTATGTACACTGAAAATTAGGTAATTATTCTAGATTTCCCATGCTGGCTTTCTCTGTGCCTATCTTCTCAGTGAATCTATACAGGCTGCTTATATTCTCTGAGTTTATTTTTTCCCCACTATTTCAGAAATGTTTAGTGCCCATGTCCATATCTGCCAAGAGTCTGTAGTTGCATGTTGTCACTCTTACAGAACTGGAGAGAAAACTAAGCCCACATTTGTCCCAAACACACTGCTGATGTGCTATAGAGAGTACTCCATCTCCACAAACCTCTCCTGGTGGCCTAGTTAGGCCAAGATGCCCCATCCACACTTACTAGACTGTGGTCATGCACTGTAGCATTCTTCCTGGGGTTGGACCATCTCCAAGATTTCATGTCATGCCTGTGGCTGCCAGTGCCACCAGGGTGCATCTCAACACAACCCACCAACTTCCAAGAGCAGTCCAACATTGCAGAAGGATCAAGGCACACACCGCTATGAGCTGCCTAATGCTGGATTCCCAATTACAAGGATCTTGTTCATGGGCCACTTAACACCTTGAAAGTTGACATGATTGTCAGGTTTCAGTCATCATCCCTACCTCATCTCATCTGTTTCTGTCTTGCACAACCCTGCCATCCCACACAAGCCTGCCGTAATACAAAGACTTGGGGAAATGTCTTCCCTACCTAACAGACACCTGTTCCTCACCTGCAGATATTGTCTCCCCTCTTCTCCTTTCATTTGTTCTTGTCCTAATGGTCCCTGCAATCCCACAGGTTTGCAGCTCCTTATGGTGGCCTAGAAGTCAAACAGAAACTCTTAGTTGGGTGTCCTAGCCTGGAGACTATGACCCTCTCTCTGGAGGACACCAGTCCCAGGAGTACCAACGCCTTATAGCAGTGGTTGAGCTTGGAAACAAAACTTCAACTCTTCCACTACTGTCCCTGAACCACTATCTTTTTTATTGGTTCTTTTTATTTGTACATGACAATAGAATCCATTTCAATATAATTAAACAATGATGAAATATATCTTTTTCTAATGAGAACTCTGGTCTTTTGGATGTACATGATGGTGAGATACACTGTGGTGTATTCATATTTGTACATAGAAAATTTATGTCGGATAGCACTCTCTTTCCTTTTCTTATCCACCTATCTTTCCTTCATTCCTCTTTACATAATCTACTGAAATTTTATTCTCCCCTTCCCCACTTATTGAGGGTTAGCTTCTACTTATCAGAGAGAACATTAAGCCTTTGGTTTGTTGGGTTTGGCTTAATTCCCTTAGCATGATACTCTCCAGATCCATCAGTTTACTGGCAAAAGTCATAAAGTTATTCTTCCTTATGTCTGATTAACATTCCATTGTGTATGTATCCCACATTTTCTTTCTGCTTTAATCTGTTGAAGGGACCTAGGTTGGTTTCATCACTTACCTATTGTGAATTGAGTTGCTATAAACATTGTGGTATGCTGATTTTAAGTCCTTTGGGTATATACTGAGAATTGGGATAACTGGCTCAAATGGTGGTTCCATTCCAAGTTTTCTGAGAAATATCCACAGTGCTTTCCAGAGTGGTTGCACCCATTTGCAGTCCCACCACCAAAGTGTGAGTGTACCTTTTCCCCCACATCCTAGCCAAACTTTATTGTTACTTGTATTATTGATAATTGCCATTCTGATTGAAATCTCTGTGTAGTTTTAATTTTCATTTCTCTAATTGCTAGAGGTGATGAGCATTTTTTCATATATTTGTTGATTGATTATATATCCTCTTCTGAGAAGTGTCTGTTCAGGTCCCTGGCCCATTTATTGATTGGATTTTTTTTGGTGTTTCGCTTGTTGATTTCTTTATATACCCTAGAGATTAGTGCTTTATCTGATGTGTGAGGGTTAATAATTTGCTCCCAGGATGTAGGCTCCCTGTTCACCTCACAGATTATTTCTTTTGCTAAGAAAAAAAAAAAACTTTTTAGTTTGAGTCCATCCCATTTGTTGATTCTTGGTTTTAATTCTTGTGCTATAGGAGTCTTATTAAGGACATTGGGGCCTATTCCCACATGATGAAGATTAGGGCCTACTGTTTCTTCTATTAGGATGCAGAATCTCTGGTTTAATTCCTAGATCCTTGATGCACTTTGAGTTAAGTTTTCTGCATGGTGAGAGATAGGGGTTTAATTTCATTTTGTTGCATATGGATTTCCAGTTTCCCCAGCACCATTTGTTGAAGAGGCTATATTTTCTCCAATGCACGTTTTTGGCACCTTTGTCTAATAATTGTAATTTTGTGGGTTAGTCTCTGTGTCCTCTATTCTGTATCATTGGTCTACCAGCCTGTTTTGGTGCCAGTACAATGTTGTTTTTGTTACTATTGCTCTGTAGTATAGTTTAAGGTCTGGTATAGCGATACCACCTGTTTCACTCTTGCTGCTTAGAATTGCTTTAGCTATTCTGGATCTCGGAGTATTTTGGGTCTTTTATATGTGTAATCATGTCAGCAAACAGATATAATTTTAGCTCTTCTTTTTCTATTCATACCTCTTTAATTTCTTCATTTTGCCTAATTACATTTGCTAGAGATTCAAGGAATGTGTTGAATAGAAGTGGTGAAAGTGTACATCCCTGTCTTGTACCAGTATTCAGAGAGAATGATTTCAGTTTTTCTTCATTTAGAATGATATTGGCCTTGGTTGTAGCATGCATAGGTTTCACAATGTTGAGGTATTTTCCTTCTATCCATATATTTTGGTATTTTAAACATATATGGTTGCTGTATTTTGTCAAATGAGTTTTATGCATCTACTGAGACAATCATGTGATATTTGTCTTTAAGTCTATATATGTGATTGATTATATTCATCCATTTCCATATATTGAACACAACTTGCATCCCTGGGGTGAAACCCAGTTGATTATGGTGCTCTATCTTTTTGTGTACAATTTGCTTATATTTCATTAAGAAATTTTGCATCTATGTTCATCAGAAATATCAGACTGAAGGTTTCTTTCCTTCATGGGTCTGGCTTTGGTTTCAGGGTGATACGAGCTTCATAGATTGAGTTTGAAATTTTTCTTTACTTTGTGGAATAATTTGAGGACGATTGGTATTAGTTCTTTTTGAAAGGTCTGTTAAATCTCAGCTACAATCCATCCAGTCCTGGACTTTGTTTGTTGGTAGACTTTTGATGGCTTCTTCAATTTCATAACTTGAAACTTATCTGTTTAAATTTTCTATATCCTCCTGGTTCAATTCAGGTAGGTCATATGTCTCTAGCAGTTTGTGGATGTTTTCCAGATTTTCCAGCTTATTAGAGTATAAACTTTCAAAATACGTTCTCAATATCCTCTATATTTCAGTATATTTCTTTCTGCATCAAGGGTGTTATTACTATCAGTTTTTTCCTCTTTCTTTTGGTTTGTGTGGTTAAGGGTTTGTCAATGTTGTTCTTTCAAAGATCCAACTTTTTGCTTTGTTAATTTTTCAAGTTGTTTTTCATCTCAATTTCATTGATATCAGAAATAATTTAAATAATTTTCTATCTTCTAGTGATTTTTGTGTTGATTTGTTTGTCTTTTTCTAGGGTCTTGTGTTGTAATATTAGATTTTTTTATTTAGTATCTTTCTATTCTTTCACTATATGAGCTCAACGCTGTGCTCTTTCCTCTGGGAAATGCATTCCTAGTGTCCCAGAGATCTCGATATGCTTTAGAGCTCTTCTCATTTACCACCATTTATTTATTGATTTATTTATATTTTTTTGGTACTAGGGATTGAACTCTGAGCCACATCCCCAGCCCTATTATGTATTTTATTTAGAGAAAGGGTCTCACTGAGTTGCTTGGCGCCTCGCTTTTTGCAGAGGTTGGCTTTTCACTTGCAATCCCAAACTATTGGGATTACATGCATGCACTACATTGCCCAGCACATTGACCTCTATGTATTTTTTAATTCACTCATGATGTCTCTAGCTATCCATTCATTATTCAATAGTGTGTTAATTTGTGTCTAGGTTTTAGAATGATTTTTCTTGTTGATCTTATCATTTTTTTCTAATTTCATTCATTTATGATGTGATAGAATCAGGGTATTATTTCTTATTTAAAATTATTACTTGATTTATATATTTTAATTAGGTATATATGACAGAAGAATGCATTTTGACTCATTGTACACAATTGCAGCACAACACTTCACTTCTCTGGTTGTACATGATGTAGAGTCACACCATATTTGCAGACATACTTGTATCTAGAGTAATGATTTCCATCTCATTCCACAGTCTTTCATGCTGCAATACCCACTCCCCACCACCCATCCCTCCTCTTTGCCCAATCATAGTTCCTCCATTTTTCCCATGCCCCACCCCCATTGTGGATCAGCATCCACTTATCAGAGAGAACATTCAGCTTTTATTTTTTTTTTAGAATTGTCTTGCTTCACTTAGCAAGTTATTCCCCAACTCCATCCATTTAGCTGCAAATGCCATACTTTTATTCGCTTTTAATGCTGAGTAATATTCCATTGTGTATATATACCATAGGTTCTTTATTCACTTATCTATTGAAGGGTATCAAGGTTAGTTCCACAGTTTAGCTATTGTGAATTGAGCTGCTATGAACATTGATGTGGCTGTGTTACTATAGTATGTTGATTTGCAGTCCTTTGCATATAGACCAAGGTTTGGGATAGCTGGGTCAAATGGTGATTCCATTCCAAGATTTCTAAGAAATCTCCATACTGCTTTCCAGAGTGGTTGTACCAATTTGCAGTTTCACCAGCAATGTATGAGTGTGCCTTTTCCCCCACAACCTCACCAACACTTACTGTTGTTTGTATTCTTGATAACTGCCATTCTGACTGCTGTGTATTATTATTATTTTTTATATTTGCCAAGACATCTTTTGTGACCTAAAATATATCTTAGGTATATTTGAGAAAATTTTTTTGAGAAAAATGTTTATTCAGTGATTAATGGATTAAATATTCTATATGTGTCTGTTGAGTTTTAAATCTTGATTATATTTTTGAGTTCTGTAGCTTTTTATTTTGTTTTTGTTTAGAAGATCTATCTAGTGACAAAAGAGTCATGATAAAATCACTTAATACCATTTTTACAGCCTATCTTATTCTTTATATTGAGAAGGATGGTTTGGTGTACATAGAAGCCCCATTGTATGGTTGCGTTAATATATTCAATTGTTATTTCTTGCTATTTTATTATTCCCTTAAGCAGTATGAAATGACCATCTTTGTCTCTTCTGATTATCTTTAGCTGGGTTTTCACATTCTCTGAGATGACACTAGTAACCTCTGCTTGTTTACAAAATCCATGTGAATCATATGTTTTTCCCTATCCTTTCACTTTCAGTCTGTGGATGTCTTTGCTTTTGAGGTGAATATCTTAGAGAGAGTATATTTTGGGGTATTGTTTTCTAATCTAATATGCCAGCCTATGTCTTCTGATTGATGAGTCAAGACCATTTCTTTTGAGACACGATTTTTATTTTCTGTCATTTTGATTTATTTCTAGTTTTTAAGTTGAAGTAGATTCTCCTTTGATTGACTAATCTTCTTGTGTAGTTTCTCCATTTGGATGCTCCATTTCTTCTTCATGAAGTATTTTATTAAGTATGTTTTGTAGCGCAGGCTTTCTGGTTCTAAATTATTTTAGGTTTTGTTTATCATGGAAGGTTGTTCCTTCATCTTGAGTTTAAAGCTTAGATTTGGTGGATATAGTATTTTTGATGTCATCCATTTACTCTCAGAGATTGGAATATATTATTCCAATATCTCCTAGCTTTTAGGGTTTGGGTTGAGAAATCAGATTAAATCTAGATTAGTTTGCTTCGAAATGTGACCATTTTTCTCTACCAGCTTTACAAATTTTACCCTTATTCTGTATGTTAGGCATCCTCATAATAATGTGTCTTGGAGTGAGTCTATTGTAATTTTGTATTTTCAGAGTCTTGCATAAGTCCTGTATTTAATTTTCCATTTCACTCTTAAGAGTTGGGAAATTTTCTGATATAATTTCATTAAAAACAATGTGTTACTTTAGTTGTACTTCAGAACCTTCATTTATCCTGATAAGTCTTAAATTTGGCCTTTTAATGTTATCCCATATTTCTTGAAAATTCTATTCACTGTCTCTGTAAATCTTTTCTCCATAATCAACTTTATTTTCAAGATTACGAACATTGTCTTTATTGCCTGAAATGCTCTCTTCAAGGTGCTCTCTCGTCTCTTGGTGATGCTTTTTATTGAATTATTAATTTGTTTTATTTTTTCATTCATTTCATGTATTTCCAAAAGATTCTCCTTCAGAATCCCTGTGTCCTTACTGAATTGATCCTTCACTTGTATTTTCTCTCTGATTTCACTCCTTATATCATCTGGTACCTCATAGATCAGTGAAACTGTGTTCCTAAATTCCTTCCCTGACATTTCCTCCACTGTGGTGTCAATGGAGTCAGATGTTGACATATTCTGAGTTGTTTGGGATGATTTGTTCCCTTGCTTTTTCATATGGTTTTTGTGCCTACCTGTCTATCCAAATGCATGTGAGACAGCAGAGTTTCTACCCTATGAATTTACAGTGTCCCTGTAGGTCTCCATTATCTCCCATATTAAGGGGAGCCAAATAACAGCAATAACCTATGCAAACAATATACAGCATTAAACTAAATACTTGCTTCCTATTATGACCTCTACAATGTTCATTGGCACAATATGGAAATGGTCGGATTAGCCATTTGCATCAGTAAAAACAAAAAGTAATCATGTATTATGTCTGTCATAAAAGCAAACAGCAGGTGTTATCTATGATTTCTGAAGAATTAGTAATTCCTACAGCATTAGTGGTGGGAGCTGGCATTATATAAACCAAGTAGTGCCAAACGTGTTCAGAATAGACTTAATTAAAAGGAAGGAATTAGAGATAGGTGGGTAGAAAAGAGTTTGCAGGTTCAAGAGTCAAATTGAGAAGATGTAGAAGAGATGTAGGGTGTGATGTTATGAGGGGAGAGGAGAAAACTAGACCTAAAAAGTTAAAGAAATAGTGATAGAAAGAACAACAGAATGTGGCTGTTTATAAGAGGAAAGAAAGCCAAACAAGGGAAACAGAATAGTGAAATACACAAGACACAACCAAACCACAATATACCAATCAAAAACACTCACCCCAAGAAGACAGAGCATGGAAAATAACTGCGTTCAAAAATGTTAGAAGTAAGAAAACAGGATACACACACACACACACACACACACACACACACGTTGTGTGTGTGTATGTGTATAAAAGTCCATGAATCCTTTAGCACACTCTCAAAAAGAAGGAGAATCTCTTTTTAAAAATATTCTTAGATTTAGATTAGCGCAATATCTTCCTGTTAATTTATTTATATTTATGTAGTGCTGAGGATCAAATCCAGTGCCTCACACATGCTCAACAAGTGCTCTACTACTGAGCTACATCTCTAGACAAAAAGGAGAAGCTTGATGAAAACTTAAAGACTCATTTCCATGGTTGGGGCTTTGGCTAGGCAGTAGCACACTTGCCTAGCAAGTGTGGGACTCTGGGTTCAATTTTCAGGACCACATATAAATAAATAAAATAAAGGTCTATCAACAACTTAAAAAAATCATTTCCATTGTGATGGACAAAAGAGTTAATGCAAACCTAAGTTCACTGTCTGTGCCAAACTCTCTTTCTTTCCATTTCTTCTTGAGGTATGGACTGGACATAAGACTAGGGGCCACGGGCTGTCAAACCCTTCCTTTTTTTTTTTTTTTGCGTGTTGCTCACTGAGATGCCAGTTGTCATAAAAATTCTCAGCTTCCCTTCTTGGCATTATGAAGTTGGACGGGATGTCTGGTCCACTCCCAGAGCTTCTGTATTCTGCGAGATCAGTTCCAATGGGTGGAGCTCTGAGGGCAGGGTTAGGTCTAGTGAGGTCTCAGGGGCTTTATTGTGTGGGGAGTTGTCTGAAGCAATTAAATGAACACACCTCTATAACTTGGTAGTGACTGGTCTGTCAGGAGACTCTGCACCAGGATTCTCTGCAGGGTCCCACTTGTGGGACAAGGGAGCCAGTCCTTTCCTGCTGCTTCTGTTGCCCACAGATACTGCCCTTCCTGGCGAACCAGACTCAGTCCCTGAGGACAGGCAGTTGCACCCACCTGTTGAAATTCGCTTTTGCTTTAGGTGGTCCTACAAGTCCTTGATCCTGATATGGGGAAGGAGCCGCCATTGCCAGGCCTCCCTGACTTGTATTCCCCTAGGGAAAATACTCTGTATGCCTGATTGTTTTCTGGATTTGTTAGGCACAGCCTAGGTCTGCCAGGCCTGTGTATCAGAGCAGCTCCCAATGTGCCAGATCCCAGTTCCTGGTCCCCATCGGTGCCATCTGAACACACTTGCCTCAGGATGGTTCCAGCCTAGAACCTCCATGGACAATTGGGAAACACAGGACATCTTTTGTGCACCAGTTTATTCTGCTGAAAAGTCTCTGGATCAGCGTGCGGCACGCTGCCCCTCTGATCTCACGATTTCCCACGCTAAGCCTGGCCATAGTATTTCTCAACTTTTTCCATCCTTGTGTGCTAATGCCAATGCTCCCACAAGCATATTAGTGCTGGTTTTGCCCCTTTTCCTTGTCTATTGTACCCCAGATTTAAAGACTTTAAGGGACTCTGATTGTTCAATATTGAGTTTTAGTGAAATCCCTTTCACCTGAGGTGTCACCCAGCAGAGTATACCTGTGGCTTGAATCAAGGGTCACCAAACGCTGAGGAATACAGCTTCCCTCTAGTCCATCATCTTCTCCACCTGATCACTTTCTCACCATAGGAAGCAAGCCAGAAGAGGAAGGCAGCCACATTCCTTCCTGGGAACTCTTGTGTCCTCCTCCACACTGCCTTGGTATTTCTTCTAAACCAAATCCTTGTACTGATAGAAACATTTCTATCCTTAGATGTGAATAAAAGTTTCAGTGTAGAGTCAAAATTCTAAAGTTGTGGTTTATGAGCATTACATTTCCCAGCTTAGGGTGTGTGGGATATTTCAGAGTATAATTTGTGGTGTTGAAAAGACCACAGGGTCTACTGCTAATTGGGGGATTAAGTTCACAGAAGTGCAAATCTGTGATGCACAGACATAAGTATACTGGAGTTTTCACACATGCAATTTTTCTGTGCATTTAGGGAAGCTTGTATTTTACTATGTTTGAAATCTTTTTTTGGGGGGGGGTGGACATTCTTTATTTTAATATATTAAAATACAAATGATAAATGAACTTGCTTATCAAAGGTCTCGCTTCCCACCAGGTTTTCTTTGATAGCTCTGCCTCTCATTACTGGCTCTCCTATACACAAAAGAAGCAATCAAGTCCTGCTGAGTTTCATTCCCAGTGTTTGGTTCCCAGGTCAGTCCAAAATATTCATTGGCTCTTTGCTTGAATACCAAGTGCTGGGCTGGGGCTGTAGCTCAGCAACAGAGTGCTTGTCTAACATGCATGAGGCCCTGGGTTTGATACTCAGCACCACATAATAATGAAAAAAATAAAATAAAGGCATTCTGTCCATCTACAAGTATAAAAAATAAAAACAAAATGCCTTCAAGACAAAGTTCAAAATGAGAGATAGGGAAAAACAGAGCGACACTGGTAGGGCAGGGAGGCAAAACAGAAACAAAGCACAACCCCCATCAAAAAAAGAATCCCAAGAGCTTTTGGCTGCAATGTATCATCACACATCTAGATCCTTGAATTTTGTAACTGTTTGTGCAGCTTCTCATCTTCAGAACATGTTGGTGCCAGTCATTTATTCTCTACAGGAGTCCACTAGTTAAAAGCCAAAATTCAGGAAGTTACACAAAATTACAGAGCTAGAAGTGGCCCAGCCTGTTCATTTAAGACCCTTGATTCTATCTGCTCTCCTCAGGTATGAGGACATGCTGCTACAACTCATGCATAACAGCAACCCCTGACAAACACTGTCTCCAGAGGTTTCCTAAGTATGCAGATTGGCTTTCACCTTCTCCACAATTCAAGAGGCTGTGGGTTGTGCGGATAGTTGTGGTTTGAGAAATTTAAAAAATAATAATTTGTTTTTCTAAATTTGAGCTCAATTCAGTAATGAGTGACATAGAAGGTACAGGTTAATTTTAATGAAATCAGGCTTTGGCCCTAGCATCCTATAAACCCACCCTGAGATGAATTTGCTGACCCTAGACCAAGAAGAGCTGTACAATGGCAGGATTCCTCTTGAATGCAGAAAGCCTGCCAGTAAGCTGACTTCTTGGCTTCAGAGCAAGTCAGAATGTGGATCTCTGAAGACAGTCTGCCTCCAAAAGCCAGAAGGACTCAACTAACTGCAGTCAGTTCATACTCCCAAATTCACTTTCAGCTAATTATCTCCAGGTTTTATTGTTGTTGTTATTCCTGTTACTTATACATGAGAGTAGAATCTATTCGAACATAACTCTAAAAGCATGGACTATAACTTTCTAATTCTATCCCCAGTACCTCCTTTCCCCCTGCCCTCTCCGCAACCCCTGTTCCAGTCCCTCTGCTGATCTTTCTCCAATTCACCCATAATTATTTTAAGTACTTTTTTGTGGATGTACCCAATCCTGAGCTTCACCATGGTATAGACACATGTGTACATAGAGTATTATGTCAGATTCATTCCACTATCTTTCCTTATCCCATTACTCCTTCTTCCCCTTCATTCTCCTTTGTCTACTCCACTGTATATCTGGAAGTTTACAAAGACTTTTTAACTATTTTTGGAAAATATCATCATTGAAAGAAATTTTATTCTTGCATTCTGATCTGATACAATATACCAAAATCAGTTTACCTTTCATGGGTGAAGGCCTCTGGGAAACAGATTGAGGGTAATGCAGCTTACCAAACTCAAGGATCTTTTCCAGGATCAGCTACTCACTGATGCGAAAAATCAAGAGGAAAATGCTCCTAGTGTGATCTCTCCTGACTTGATGGACAAAAGTATGCTCTTTGCTCTTATTGCACTGAAGTTCAATTTCCATCTCCCCCTCAACAGACACCTTGTTCCTTCCTGATAAGCAGGAAATAGCCAGTATTCCCTTGAGTCCTCAGGATAGAACAGAAGGCCTGACACACAGAAGGAGCCCAGTCAACGTCTGTGGAATTGAAGCATGTGATAAATTATTGGATGACTAATCCTAGTGTCCTAGTGATCAGTCATAAGGATGTCACTGCAGACAGTGGGAGGGCAATGGAATACTACACTCTCTGTCTTTGGACCATGCAGCAGAATGAGATCACTCTGCAGTACAGATCTTTGATGTACTTTAAGGGTCCTGGATTTTGTGAGTATTGTGTTCCTGTTTGTGTGTGTGTGCACGCGTGCACATGAGCCCATGTGTGCAAGTATGTGTAAGGAGGGAGGTGAGACAAAGGTTAAAAGTATTTGAATATCTGGCCCATTCAATTGTACAGTTAAAAGTAATTCTTTACCGAGCAGAAGGTCAGGTTATGAAGGTCAGGAAGAGGGGACCTTTCAGCCAGAATCCAAAGGCAGTCTGGAGGCAGATGTTTTTTCTTCCTGGAGGGAATCTAGTCATTTTATCCTTAAGGACTTCATCTGATTGGATGAGGTACACTTATATTAACAGATTTATTCAAATGCTACTGATGTTAGTCTCATCTAAAATAATAACTTCACAGAAACATCTGGCCTGGAGTATGGTGACACAGGGAAGTAACCATTACAAGCCAGCTAACACATATCCAGCTGATCAACAAGGTCTATTTTAGAAAAGCAGGTAACTTCCTACTGTCGTTTCTGGATTAAGCTCTATTTCTGGCCCAAGTGAACAAGTCAGGCTCAGCCCAAGTCTGGCCAGTGAACTGAAGCTGTCCTGAATGCCTGCCAGGGCTGAAGCCAACTCAAGATGAGCAGGTGCATACTCAAGTAGGTTCTCAGAGCACCCCTGGACACCCTTGGAACCAACCATTTACAAGTATTCAGGCATCCTCAGCAGGACACATCAGTCAGGCAGGGTAGCTCACCGGGGCCCCAGTTTGGTCTCTCAATGTGAGACCTTTCACTGTCCAGTTCTGAGTCTTTGTGTCTTTGGTTTCAGAGGGACAGTCAGAAGGCAGTCAGTTCCAGTCTTGTTAATGCATGTCACTAGTTCATCCCCTTTCCAAGTGTGGATGACATCCATGAGTGTTTTGTGTGGGAAATCATGTGCTGGGGTCATGCCAGGTGTGCCTAGTCAGAATTCTGAGATGTATGTTGGAAGCTCAGCAGGCAGGATGATATCAATTTTCTTTTTTAAAAAAATATTTAGTTTTTTAGTTGTAGTTGGACACAATACGTTTATTTCAATAATTTACTTTTATGTACTGCTGAGGATCGAACCCAGGGTCTCGCACATGCGAGGTGAGTGCTCTACCACTGAGCCACAACCTTTGCCCCTCATTTTTTCTTTTCATCTTTTCTTCTTTATTTTCTTTTTATTATTTGTGCCTATGTATATTAGTTAGTATGTTTTCAAAATGCTCAGAGTGGAAGGACAGGTTGTGTGACAAGTATTTTTTCAGGAAAAGGGGAAATTTTTCAGGTACTGCTTTGAGGAACAGAGCTTATTAGTGTCCTCTCAATTGTAGTTGGAGAATTCAATGCTCTCTCAGTAATACACAAAAGTTCGTCTTATAGGAGTTGAGACTAGAGTTGGGTTTCACAGAGCTTGGGGAACATAGGCGGTAGTGAGCAATGGGGAAAGTTTGGTGAGTTGGTGAGATGTTAGAGGTTGATAGAAGACTACAGAAAATGATATTGTACTGCATATATTAGAAGAGTTAGCTAGAAGAAAGAATTTTGAACATGCCACAAATAAATGATAAATATATATATATATATATATATATATATATATATATATATATATATCCTGATTTGAACATTACATAATGATTACAGATATCTAAATATCACATGGCACCCCCAAGCAGGAACAATTTGGGGATATTAAGTAAAAACTTGCTAGAAAACTGAGGGCAAATATCCTTAGTACAAATGCATAAAGACTTAGATAAAAGTGCATTGCTGTAAACTATCATAATAACAAGAATAAATAAAAACAATGTAAATTCTCAAAGCAACAAAAAAACATTTGCAAAACACTTCAAGAGACAAGAATATATATGAATATAGATAATCACATGGAATATGCTCAACATATTGAAATAAAAGGTATACAATCAATCAACAAATATATGAAAAATGTTCATCATCTCTAGCAATTAGAGAAATGCAAATCAAAACTACTCTAAGATATCAACTCACTCCAGTCAGGATGGCAGCTATTATGAAGACAAGCAACAACAACTGTTGGCGAGGATGTGGGGGAAAAGGTACACTCATACATAGCTGGTGGGACTGCAAATTGGTACTGCCTATATGGAAAGCAATATGGAGATTCCTTGGAAATCTGGGAATGGAACCACCATTTGACCCAGCTATCCCTCTCCTTGGTCTATACCCACAGGACTTAAAAACAGCATACTACAGGGACACAGCAACATCAATATTTATAGCAGCACAATTCACAATAGCTAAACTGTGGAGCCAACCTAGATGCCCTTCAGTAGATGAATGTATAAAGTAAATGTGGCATATATACACAATGGAATATTACTCAGCAATAAAAGAGAATAAAATCATGGCATTTGCAGGTAAATGGATGGCGTTGGAGAAGACGATGCTAAGTGAAGTTAGCCAATCCCCAAAAAAACAAATGCTGAATGTTTCCTCTGATATAAGGGGGCTGATTTATAGTGGGGTAGGGAAGGTGAACACGGGAGGAATAGTTGAACTCTAGATAGGGCAGAGTGGTGGGAGGGAAAGGGAAGGGGCAGAGGGTTAGCAAGGATTGTTAAATGTGATAGACATCATTATCCAAAGTACATGTATGAAGACACAAATTGGTGTCAACATACTTTATATACAACCAGAGATATGAAAAATTGTGCTATATATGTGTAATAAGAATTATAATGGGGACTGCGGATATGGCTCAAGCAGTAGCACACTCACCTGGTATGCGTAGGGCGCTGGGTTCGATCCTCAGCACCACATAAAATAAAATAAATATGTTATGTCCACCAAAAACTGAAAAATATATATTAAAAAATTTCTCTCTCTCCTCTCTCTAAAAAAAAAGAATCATAATGCATTCCGATGTTATTTAGTTTTCAAAAAATAATAAAATAAATAACAAACAAACAAAAAACACAAACTTATCACCGAAGAGCTCTGACTACACACTTCCTAGAATAGGTAAAATTAAAAAGACTTACCTTACCAAGTGTTGGTGAAAATGTGTACCAACTGGAGCCTTGTAATCTTCTGGTGGGAATGCACAGTGGTATGGTTCACTTTGAAAAATATCTTGTCATTATGGCAACAAGCTTGTAAAAAAGGACTGCAGATGACTTTAGAAATAGCTTTATGAGGAGATCTGAGTAAGGAATTTAATTCATTCAGAAGGCGATACATAGTAGAAGATAAATTGGTAAGCATCAAAGGTGGCTATCATGAAGGGAGCACAATGTTACCAAAAGCTCTAGAGTAAAATCTACACCAGGAACAAGTGATTTGATATTCAATAAGAAACTTCTCTTTCCAATTATCAAATGGATAGAAGAGGAATAACTGATCAAGTAGAGTAATAAAATTTTGATCCAATGGGTCTTCCTGATTAGTTTAAGTGTGAGGCTAATCTTATCATTTACATTAGAAGCATGAAGCATAGATGTCACCCAGACTTATGTCAACAATACCAAATATGCAAACGTGTTGATGGGAGAAAGTGGACAATCCAGGTAGTGACTTTCAGTGTAAGCATTTTTGCTTGTTTCCCTTTCCTTCTTGGCCATTGCATTCACTGTTGTTTTTTTTCCTGGGTTCCTTCCCTATATTTCACTTTTAAATATTGGTTGCTCTTCTGCTTATGAGTCACTCTGCCCCATTGTACTGTGACGTCCCCCATAATAAGTACCACTGGTCATTGCATTTTTCATTACCAAGGATCCCGGATATTTCCTGAAACATGGCAGCATTAGTGCATGCCTATTGAACTAATTAAGTAAATTTTTTAATGACCCTAATGGAAAAGCAGTTCCTCCATTTAGAAGTCATTACTGTAGGTGTTATTCCTATACAGATAGGAGAGCGGCTCACCAGTGGTACCCTGGAGACCTTGCAGGTCCTCACAATAGGCCATGTGAGCACAGCTAAACCACAGTCTGACCTGAGTCTTGGCAGAACACTTTGTGATTCCTTTTGGAGCAAGAGAGATAAAGCATTGTGTTGTGGAGCTCCCAGGAGGCCTTTTCTTACCTGCCTCCTTATCATGCTGGAAGTGGACACAGGTTGATACTTGTCCATCACCCTAGTTTCAGTTGAGCATAGAAATGCCTCCTGGCCTAACATTAGAGGATATCTGCTGGGTGCAAAACAGCTCACTGACAGGTTATGGTGATGGGCTTTTCATAAGCAGAGCAACCCTCTATCTGTGTCGTTTGTCATTGAGCACCTACCAATCAGTATCAATATTTGGGAAGAGGGAAATGGAGATGACAGAATGCTGATGTTGCTTTGCTATGTCTGCAAATAATAAACTATTTGGATCCCTTGAATTCATTATTTTCTTACTGGACATATTGTTGGATGTGTCCAAAACCAAAATAACAGCTGTGGTAGTGGTTTTTATGCCCTTGTTAGCTACCACAGTGTTGCTTAGGGATTGTTTGGCCATGTAACTGATAAATTCTGGTACTGAGTTGAGTGGTGCTTGACCATAATATTGAGTTATTTTTTTTTTGTGGCATCACACTCTGCAAGAAGTGGTTTTCACACAGGCTATAGGTGTAAACTTGTAAAACTCCTGTCCCTAAACAAATTTTTGATGTGATGTCAAGTCTGACACCAAATACATTTATATTTAATATGTTTATAAAAATAAAAGAAGTTTCTGATCTCAAATGCATTATAAAAGTTAATCTACTACCCATAACTTGAAATTCAAAAGCAGTATCACTTGCTAGGTATGCAATTGTGAATTTAAATACAATTTAAATAAAAAATTTAAAAATTGAGATGAAAAATAAAGCAATCTATCTGAAATGTAATGCCTATTTCTTATGGTGTCCCATTCACACCTCAGATCAATCATTTAGTGTAAATACTGTAACTTCTATTTCAGAAATGCAGATACAAACCAAATGATGTAAGTACATATCCCACCATTGCAATGTCAGTGTGTGTTGAGAATCAGCATGGGAACCCATGGCTGCTTCATACCATAGTCAGTAAGGAGAAAGTGCATGTGGGACTCAAATAATTTTGCCCCAGTGAGGGCCCCTAGTTTCCCCGTCCCCTCTGTCCTAACTGGGTCCTAATTCTTCATACAGCTTGATGGCCTATGTTTTTCTCAGATAGTTAATGGAAAAAATGGGATACTTTACATTTACTCCCACTTTTGATATGAAAAATAGGTTTTCAGTTGTTTTGCATCATGAATATTTTCAAACCTCTCTAAGAGGGAGAAATTATTGCTGTTTATGATCCCCTTGTAGTTCCAAGAATGGTTGATTTTTATTGGGGTCCTTGGTTGAATGATTTTCTCTTGGGATTTAAGGATGTAAGGAGTTCAAAGTTTTAGTTCTTGGATTGTGTATATTTATAAGGGTATAATGCAGGAAATGGGCAGCTGGAAAGACTTCTGAATAAGATGTGGCAACTGTTTACAAAGTTTGATATGAAGGGAACCTGGAACTGCATCTGTCTCAATATTTAAAGTGGGGTCAATTGCTAAAAATGATGCAATACAGAAGTCTCTGAAGATGGGACAGCCTAGCTCTTTGTTGCTCAAAGTCTTACCTAGAATTTAGTTCCAGACAATAGAAAAAGAGGTTTTATGTCCTAATTCATTTTATGAAGCTAGTGTAACTGTAATACCAACATCAAAAATGCAGCACCTTTTTTGAAGAGGCTATCTTTTCTCCAATGTATTTTTGGCACCTTTGTCTAATATCATAAATTAGTGCAATCAAATATAGATGTAAAATAGTATTAAAATAAAAATCCTAATGAAATTGATAATGAGCTTGTGAGACTGTTTTAAACAAATGCAAGAAGGAGAACAATCTATGCCAGCAATGTGAAGAGATATCACTAAAGATTACATTCATATTAAAATAAAAATAAAATGTTTCTTTAAGGAATAAATGTGTAACAATATAAGAAACGTCTGTATTATTTGAAAATGTACCCTATTGATTGCAAGAGACAATAGAAAAATACGATACACTATTTGATAGTTTATGAATAAAACTTTGTAGAAAACCTTTAAAAAAATACTAAGCCATGCTCATAGAAAAGATATCAGTTCTCCCAAATTTGCTGCATAGATTTAATATCATTTAAACAAAAATTCCATGAGGGCATGTCATGAAATTAAAGTGAAAAAATAAAAAAGAAGCATATGCTGTTTGGGGATACTCTTTGTATTAAAACTCTAAAGGAAAGTGAGGGAATAATTCAGGACAGTTGTTATCTTTGGGTGATGAAGGAGAATATGAGCAGGGAAAGGCACAGGAGGGCTTCAAATAATTGGCGGTGCTCTATTTCCAGCTGTTTTGTGGTAAATATATTTTCATTTTTAAATTTTTTTTCTTTAAAGATACACATATATGTTTTATACATGTTGTGTGTGTGACATTTCTATAATTAAAACCCTTAAATAAATGAATGAACAACAACACCATAATTCTAAAAATGGGTAGCATGTAATATCTTAGAGATGTCCTAGATGAAATTGAACCCTAAGATTTTTCTCTTAATCTTCATTAAGAAAAGGAAAATATCTTCAACTGGGAACCATAGCAACTTTGTTTCTGCTAAGAGTTGCAGGTCTGGATTTTCCTCCAAGACACTGTCTTTTTACTCTGGTACAAACTCCTTTGAGTCCATCATTGTGTATTATTGTAAAGCAAATACCTGCCCAATATTTCTGGAAAGGGCTCAAATTCAATAAAGAATAAGATTGCATAACCATTTTTTTAAAAAAAAGATAATTGTAATTTCGTGGGTTAGTTTCTGGGTCCTCTGTACTGTACCATTGGTCTACCAGCCTGTTTTGATGCCAATACCATGCTGTTTTTTGTTACTATTTCTCTGTAGTATATATTGAGATCTGGTACAATGATGCCACCTGCTTCACTCCTTCTGCTAAAGATTGCTTTACCTATTCTGGGTCTTTTATTTTTCCAGATAAATCTCATGATTGCCTTTTCTATTTCTATGAGGAATGCCATTGGGAATTGCATTAAATCTGTATAGTGTTTTTGGTAGTATGGTAATTTAGATAATATTAATTCTGCCTATCCAAGAGCAAAGCTAACACCATTCATGAAGCTATACATAAAATCTTAACAAATGATTAATACACCAGACTAACAAAAAAGTATAACATGTCGTGATTAAAAAGTTTCCCCTTAGGAATGCAAGATCAAATGGAGCAACTTAAAAATGTATTTTGCAACATTAACATATTAAGGAAGAAAAAAAATCATATGATTACCTCAACACACTATAAGTGTTTGTTGAAAGTCAATATATGTATGTATTCAGGAGCAATAGTCTCAGCAACGTTGGAATAGAATGGAAACTTTCTTATTCTGGCAAAGTATAACTATGAAAAACCAGTCACACAACAAAGTGTTTAAATTTTCCATTTCCTATCAGGCATAAGACAGCAGAACCATTACTGGTTTCACTCAAACCATTCCTGGGTGAGTAAATCCAATGTTGTATAATATGAATACAAACAAATGCATGATATTTTGAAATGGCAGAAATAAGCTGCCATTATTCAAAAATGATAAAACTGTGTATGCTTACAGTCCAAAATATCCAGGAATGTCTATAGAATAAACAAGTTTAGCAAGGGTACTGGGTAGAAAATCAGTATATAATTTACCTACTCCTACCATCTCAATCATAGTATAAAAGTTCACAACTTATATAGCTTTCAATAGTATTTTATTTCCAGTAGAAGTTTAACAAATCACATTCATGACTTCTTTGGAGCAAATTGTAAAACTTTATTGAGAGAATTTGAACTTGAAATCTGATATAAGTGCAGGCTTCGTAGTTTTAGCTTGTCTTTGTGTAACCTTCTTGCCATGCTTGATCTATAATAGAAACATAACCGTTGGGAGAATTTGTAAGGAGACTTTTATTTATATGAAATTAAAGGTTTACTAAGGAAGCTACAGTTCGATTTCATAAAATGAAACCAAAGACTCACCATTTGGCTTACATTCAGGTAGAACTCTGTTGTGACTTTAAAAATTGACTTCTAAGCATAAAAATATAACTAGATTTTAAACTTGCCATACTTCCTAGTGGCACAAAGATACCAAGAGACCATTTGAGTTCAGAACAGATTAAATCAAATGAATTTATAAAAGGGTAGTTTCAAGGACAGAGGAAAAATGGGTATACAGGCCATAAGTTCAATCAACACACAAAATTCTGAGAAACAAAGGAATTTATGAAAAGTGAATGATTAAAATCTTGGCTCTAAACAATATTTCACATATAAGATAGCTGAAATAGTGTCCATTTTCAACTGCAAAAGATAAGCTCAGTAATGAATTTTGTTGTCTACTGTGCTAATGTGCAGAACTCATTCTTTGGGCAGGTTTACTGGTTTAAGAGTAGGGTGACCATATGTTCTCAGTTTTCATCTATACTCCAGGTATAAATATGAATAGCACTTCTACATACACTTGAAAATAATTCTTTTTATATTAATTATATGATCAAACATTTTCCAGGCCATTGCCCTCATTTTTCAGGTCAAAATATAAATTAGACATATGGCATATCTCACAATGTTTGGGGAGAGAGGGGGGGGAGAGAAAGAGAAAGTGGGATGGGTTAGAGCAGGGAGGGAAAGAGAAAAAAGAAAGGAAGAAAGGGAAGGGGACAGGGCAGGAAAGGGAACAGCTTACAAATTTCAAAAATGCTCCCATGGTATTCATGGTATGTTATTCATGTTTAGCTTGAGGTACCACAGGATATATTAAATAATGCATGCTTTCCTAATATATAAACCATTGATCCATATTTGTTTGTGGGACTCAAGATTGATCCCAGGGCCTTGTGCATGTGAGGCAAGGACTCTACCAACTGAGATATATCTCTAGTCCCATTGATCTAGTCCCATTGATCCATGTTTTGAAAATAAGAATTAAAAAATATATTCCTTCACAATTATACAATCAATTCAATACCTGATAGTGTCACAGTCTTTATGAGTTGTTTCCATTTTCTTCACCATTATGTAAACTCTACTGAATATTCTCTTCATAGCTGTCTTAAAAACGAGCCATCTTTCTAATTTATTAGTTGGAATATTCTTACTTTTACTAAAGATTCACAAACATCTTCATATGTATCTCTTTCTCCTGTACTGTTGCTTATACTATTATCTTTTATTTTGAATAATCACATAACTTGTTACCTATTTTAAAATGCATTCACTTCAAGGCCATGGTCTTCTTAAGAGAACATTTCAGTCCTAAGTACTTGGAAAACTTCCTGTAATGTAAATACCCTAATGGAATTGATCAGCAATATGGAGTAAAATATTTAGAAGAATAATGCAAAATAATTTCTTCCATAAACATCAAGTGCTTCATTAAAGTCTGAAGCTCTTGGTAGTAAGGGTCAGCAAATTGAAAAACACATGTGGAAAACAAAAAGTTGACCCAGAGAGGAAGTACTGCAATTATAGTCTTTGAACTTCAACTTCTAACAATTGGCATATCAAGGAAGAAACAATAATATGCCACCTAAGATACAGTTCAAGGTGATTCTATCCTATGGTGTCTACAGTCTTATTAGGAGCAGTAGCTCATGAACACTGGCAATGGGACAGGAAGTGCTTAGTGTAGGCACCTTACAAGCACCTTGAGCATTACCCACCTACACACACACTCTCCCTAATTCATTAGTCACAGAAAGTACAAATGAGACTATTTCCATTTCATTTTTCAGTCATCCTAGTCTTCATTTGGTAAGGGATTTAAAATACAATTATTAATTAAAAGAGGATTTTGAGGTTGATATTAAGAATAGGAACTTAGGTCTCCACACAGAAAATAAACACCAAATAATATTTCTTCATTTGCTTAGTAACAATGAAATCTGAATTCACATGTTACAATTTTATGATAAGAAATATTTTATGATTAACAAATCCTGCAAAACAGTATGTACTTGTATTACACCTAACAGAACCAGAGAATGCAATAATCAGCATTAAAGTGACTTTATTATATTTTATTTAAACTCCCTATTTTTAATAAGAGTAAAGATGGGTTTAGAATTTATGGTTTCTTCCACATGCCCACAAGAATCCACTTCAGTGCCTTAACAAATTGAAAGGTGTTCTGTGCTTTTTGAACAAGAAATTATAAAAGAATCTGAAAACAGTTGCCTGTTGATGAAAGGGCTCATTCTCAAAGGTTAGAAAACGCTTTTATAGTGTGTGATTCAATGTGGCTGTGAATCAATTTTTTTCTCTATGTGATAATATTTAATCAAGTAGTCAGGCATTTGGAGTCTGATGCCAAAGGATCTTTATATGTGAACTGTTGTTAATGTAGCAGTAATGTCAGCACCACATCGATAAAAGGATAATAGTGGGAAAATAAATCTATATAATTTTGCACCTTGTAGGATAGCATACCTGCTTCAGGCAGTTGACTGTACTCTAGACTGGACATAAACTTCGCCTGGACAGCAAGACCATCTTCTTGTATACCTCCAGTTTTGGGTTGAGTCTGTTCCTGGAGATCAGCTTCCAGGTCAATCCCTTAAGAACAAAATAGGTTCTTGAGTGACATCAAGATGATGGAGGAAGGAGAATCCTCACTTCAATGGATGCACTGAATAAATATTGATACACATGTCAATATTCTCTGAGAGAAATAGAGAAGCAAATGTAGAGAGATCCTACATGCCAGAAAAGAGAATTTCCACAGTTACATGAGGAGTATAATCTGAGCCAAACTTTCTCCATCAATCCCACCCAAGGAACAATCTTATAATCTAATCAGCACAGAATACCAAACTCCCAGCTTCTCCCTAGCAGCAAAGGGTTTGGACCACACATAAAGCTCCTCTACTTTTACTGTTCCTGACCAGAGTTGTTGCCTTCCTAGCTCTGGAAGTGCAAGGGGTTTGATATATGGGAGTTCCCTGAGATCACAAAGGAAAAAAGACATGTTTTAAGACAGGCGTGGGAGCACATACCCCTGGCCTAGCTGTTCTACCTGGATTAAATCTATTTCTCTCTCTCTCTCCCCCTGCCTAGTACTGGGGAGTGAACCCAGGAATATTTTACCAATGAAATCCAGCCCACCACCCTGTTTTTGGAGACAGGGTCTTTCTAAGTTGCTCAGGGTAGCCTTGAACTTGAGATCCTCCAGCCTCTCTCCCAAGTTGCTGGGACTACAGGTGTGTGAGCCACCATGACTGGGGCTTTAAACTTTATTTTAAATATCAATCTAATGATCAACTACACTGGAATTATATTACTGACATTTTACCATAGTGTACTCTGAACCATTAGCTATCAAGAACCTGAAGTCTACACCAGGGATAGAATAGAAGTTACACCTAAAATATAATTTTCCAAAGCATCAGCTGAGTGGATTTCTAGGCCAATCACTGATAAAATCATAGAGGTTACTCCAACACCTGGAGACTATATAATGTGCTATTGAATGAAAAATGGGTTGCAAAAGACATCAAAGAAGAGATTAAAAAATTCTTAGAGGTAAATGAAAACACTGATACAACATATCAAAACTCTCGACACTATGAAGGCAGTATTAAGAAGAAAGTTCATTGCATGGAGTTCATTTCAAAAGAAGAAAAAACTCAATGACTAACATTACATCTCAAAGCCCTAGTAAAAGAAGTACAAACCAACACCAAAAGCATTAGAAGACAGGAAATTATTAAAATCAGAGATGAAATCAATAAATTTGAAACAAAAGAAACAATTACAAAAATTGACAAAACAAAAAGTTGGTTCTTTGAAAAGATAAATAAAATTGATAAACCCTTAGCCATGCTAAAAAATAGAAGGACAAAGAAAACTCAAATTACTAACATCCTTGATGAAAAAGGAAATATCACGATGGACACTACAGAAGATAATTAGAAATTAGTTTTAAAATTTGTACTTAAATAAAATAGAAAATATAAACATTGACAAATTTCTAGAGTCATATGATTTGCCCAAACTAATCAAGATGATATACACAATTTAAACAGATCAATTTTAAGCAATGAAATAGAAGATGCCATCTTAAGCCTACCAACCAAGAAAAGCCCAGGACCAGATGGATACACAGCTGAATTCTACAAGACCTTCAAAGAAAAACTAATACCAATACACCTCAAATTATTTCATGAAAAAAAGATGTAACACTTTCAAACACATTCTATGAGACCAATATCACCCTGATTCCAAAACCAGGAAAAGTCACATTAAAGAAAGAAAACTTCAAATCAATATCTCTAATAAACATACATGCAAAAAATCTCAATGAAATTCTGACAAATCGAATACAAAAACATATCAAAAAGATAGTGCACCATGATCAAGTGGGGTTCATCCCAGGAATGCAAGGTTGGTTCAACATATGGAAATCAATGAATGTAATTCATCACATCAATAGACTTAAATTTAAGTAACATGATCCCCTCAATAGATGCAGAAAAAGCATTCAACAAAATACAGCACCCTTCATGTTCAAAACACTAGAAAAACTAGGGATAGAAGCTGGGGTTGTGGCTCAGTGGTAGAGCACTTGCCTAGCATGTCTGAGGCACTGGGTTCGATCCTCAACACCACACAAAAATAAATAAATAAATAAATAAATAAATAAATAAAATACAGGTCAATCTGCAATTAGGAAAAAAACTAGGGACAAAAGGAACATATCTCAATGTTGTAAAAGCTATCTATGCTAAACCCCAGGCCAACATCATTCTAAATGGAGAAAAATTGAAAGCATTCCCTCTAAAAACTGGAACAAGACAGGAATGCCCTCTTTCACCATTTCTACTAAACATAGTTCTTGAAACTCTAACCAGAGCAATTAGACAGACCAAAGAAATTAAAGGAATATGGATAGGAAAGAACTATCACTTTTTGCTAATGACATGATTCTATACTTAGAGGATACAAAAAAATTCACCAGAAATCTTCTAGAACTAATAAATGAATTCATCAAAGTAGCAGGATATAAAATCAATACCCAGAAATTAAAGGCATTTCTGTACATCAGTGGCAAATCTACTGAAAGAGAAAATAGGAAAACCACCCCATTTACAACAGCCTCAAAAAAATAAAATACTTGGGAGTCAACTTAATGAAAGTGGTGAAAGATCTTTTCAATGAAAACTACAGAAAGCTAAAGAAAGAAATTAAAGAAGACATTAGAAGCTTTGAAAAGATCTCCCTTGTTCTTGGATAGGCAGAATTAATATTGTCAAAATGACCATACTACCAAAAGCACTATACAAATTTTATTTAATTCCAATTAAAATCACAATGACATTCCTCATAGAAATAGAAGAAGCAATCATGAAATTCATCTGGATAAATAAGAGACCCAGAATAGCCAAAACAATCCTTAGCAAGAAGAATGAAGCATGATGGCATCGCTTTACCATATCTTAAACTATACTACAGAGCAAGAGTAACAAAAACAGGATGGTATTGGCACCAAAATACTTGTAGGCCAATGGTACAGAACAGAGGACACAGAGACAAACCCACATAACTACAACTATGTCATATTAGACAAAGGTGCCAAAAACATATATTGTAGAAAAGATAGCATCTTCAAAAATGGTACTCAGAAAACTGGAATTCCATATGCAACAAAATGAAATTATACCAGTATCTCTCACCATGCACAAAACTCAACTCAAAGTGGACCAAGGACCTAGGAATTAAACCAGAGACACTGCACTAAATAGAAGAAAAAGCATACCCAAATCTTCCTCACATCATATTAGGTCCTGACTTCTTTAATAAGACTTCTATAGCACAAGAAATAAAATCAAAAATCAATAAATGGGATGGATTCAAACTGAAAAGCTTCTTCTCAGCAAAAGAAACAATCAGTGAGGTAAACAGAGAGCCTACATTTTGGGAGCAAATTTTTACCACACACACACATCAGATAGACCACTAATCTCTAGGATATATAATGAACTCAAAAATCTTAACTCCAAAAATCCAAATAACCCAACTAATCAATGGGTCAAGGAACTGAACAGACACTTCTCAGAAGATGATATACGATCAGTCAACAAACTATTTTTAAAAAGCTTCAACATCTCTAGCAATTAGAGAAATGCAAATCAAAACTAAGATTTTATCTCGCTCCAGTCAGAATGGCAACTATTAATACAAACAACAAGTGTTGGTGAAGATATGGGGGTAAAGGTACACTCATGCATTGCTGGTGTGACTTCAAATTGGTCTAGCCAATATGGAAAGCAGTATGGAAATTCCTCAGAAAATATGGGAGTGAAACCACCAATGACCCAGATATCCCACTCCTCATTATACACCCAAAGGATTTAAAAACAGCATACTACAATGATGCAGCCACATCAATGTTTATAGCAGCACAATTCACTATAGCTAAACTGTGGAACCAACTTAGATTCCCTTCAATAGATGAATGGATAAGAAACCCTGATAACTATACACACTGGAATTTTACTCAGCATTAAAAGAGAGTAAAATCATGGCATTTGCAGGTAAATGGATGTAGCTGGAGAATATCAATCCCCCCAAACCAAATGCCAAATGTTTTCTCTGATATGTGGATGCTGATACATAATAGTTATGTATCAGCAGGAGTTGGTTAGTATGTGAGGAATGGGCATACATTAATTAGTTGAGCAAAGAGGAGGGAGGGGAAGCGAGGGGCCATGGGGATAGGAAAGATAGTGGAATGAGATGGACTTCATTACCCTAAGTGCATGTATGAATACATGAATGGGGTGTGACTACTTTGTGAACAACCAAAGTTATGAAAAATTGTGTTCTATATGTGTACTATGAATTGAAATGCATTCTGTTGTCCTATAAAACAAATTAGAATAAACAAATTTTTAAAAACGAAATAATTTTTGCTTTATGAAAATCTTGGAAACATTTAAATTTTTATCCTAAATATATTTAAATGTCTTTTTAAAAACACAGAGAAATCACAACATTATAGCTACTTGCATGCCAGTATACTAAATTAACCAGATTTTACCAAATTTACTGTAAAAGAGAAAAATGCCAGTCAATAGAAACAGTGGCTATCATTCATTGAGCTCTTTCTAGGGCCTGTACTGAGAGATTTGACTTTGTAAATATTTGAGTATTAATCAGTTCTAAACAAAATCATTCACAAAGAATAGATAATGGGAATACATAATGAAATATGAATCTGTCTCTACCAGCCAATACTTTGTGGTAAGACAGAATAGATGAGACTCCATTTTCTCATCTAGAAAAGGAGTTAATATTTCTATGTAACCACATCTTATTGTAAGTTCTGGAAGAACAGTGACTTAACACTCTACATGTGTGAAAATGTGAAATGATGTTTATACATATATGCAGTGAGTAAGAACTTATAATTTTAAGACTAAACTTAAACATTAGTTCCTTGAACTTGCTAATATAGAGCCCTAGCAAGGGAGGTTTTTAAAAAAAAAGCACACATAATTCTCAAAAAAAAGAAATGTTTATGTTTTTTTTCTACAGTTACTAGAGTTGCCATTAAAGATGATGCATGCATACACCTTAAACCCACAGACATTTTCTTCCCCTTTTATCACCTTGATCCTCGGGTTCTTCTTCATCTTCTATCTCCTGACCAGATAAAATATCCCAAGTTTCACTTAGTGATATCTCTTGTAGAGCTGAATCATCACTACACCACTCATCCTATTGAAATGTGTACACATGTGCAAATTAAAATTTTGTTAATACATATAATAACTATACATTAGATATATTTAATAGATATATTTAATCTCATTGTAGATATATTTAATCTCATTGAAGTCTGAACTATTTAAATAGGATTCTATATAGTTGTCTTTAATACAGTCACCATTATCATACAGAGGTCTATCTCAGATGAGTCACATAACAATAATTTTAGAAGATATTTAATCTATGTGGGGAAGGATCTATTGTTAGTAAGCAAGAAAGAACTTATCAGGATTATTTGTGGGGAATGTAACAGCATTCTTCCTGGACATAGTACAGTGGAATCCTCCAGAATCCTCACTGCTTCCTCTATGAGGTCAATTTTCACCCTTTATCATCAAAGATGAACTTTTTCAGTGTAACTACGCTTATCAACATTTTCACAGAAATAAATTTCTGTTAAAAGGAAACATTAAACTTTGAAGCACTTACAACAAAAGGCTCAATCAGCTGAAAAGATTCTTCATCTCTTCTTCCGATGGATGTAGATCTTGATCTCATTTGCTCACTCATTTTATACTGAAAGCAGAATGATGTGATTTGCAAAAGGCACTTAAGAGAATAGATACATACATCATCATGTTTGTGGCCAAAGGTAAGCTTATAATGCTTTAAAATTTTGAAAATGCTTTAAAAGCATGTCCAAGAGTGTGTCTATGTTTCCCAAGTGTATGTAAAGCCCTGTATGTTGGTCATGCCAGAAAACAAACTGTCTTAAGTCATGTGGCAACGGATGGAAGACATTTATTTCACTGAGGTTCTTTAGGCAACGAGAATCTCTATCATCCAGACACTTAGGAAAGCACAACCAGACAACTGAGGCTAGAATGCCTACTGCTTTTGTCACAGCCTCATTAACTTGGTCCATCTGCCCCTAAAGTAACTTTCTGCTGGAACACACTGCCTCCCTCATTCCTTCCTGCTACCCTCTGGGGCTGTTTCTGCCCAGTACATGTCAGAGGTGAGAATGTGCACTACAGAGCAATGGGTGCACCCCTCACTGGGTGCTCTACACTTCTCTGGGACTCATTCTCATACCCACAGAGTCCCCCTTTCCTGAACCTTCCCTCACCATGCTGTGTACCTTGCCCTGTCCCCACTGAGAACTTGTAAATCTGTCTCGTGTGCTGTGCAGCATCATCCAGGACCTAGATACCTCCAACATCACCCACAACACTCGTCCCATTGTCCAAGACCCACCGTCCTACCTTGTTAGTGCGTTCAACGTGTGCTGGGGAGCTTATCTCTCCAATATCCACTGTGGAGAGCTTGAGGGCACGGAGGAACCACTCCTGAGGTTTCAGAGAACTGTGTCTGCTGTATTGCACAGCAAGAATAGCTTTTATAGTGGGTATGTGCTAATTTACATATAGCAGTCATGATAGGCCAGGGGTAATACATACATATCATCTTACGTAAGTCAGGACACCAAGAGTCCAGAAACTGCCACGTAGCCTGACCCTGCACCAACAGAGAAATAAGTAACTTCTTGTCAAAGGAACAAGGAAATTGTGTTTGCCAGAGTTCTGACAGCACTTTGTCCCAAAACATCGCGTTCTATGCTAAGACTCTCCTGTTGCACAATGAGCAAGATAAGCATTCCTTCATGTGGGTCCAAGGTTAGGAATTGCAGCAAACATGACCACGGCTCATGGTGGCAGGGCAGAAGTACCTGAGAGAAGCACAACTACCTCAAAGCCCTTCCAACTGCCTGGCCATGGAGCGAGCCCCTGGAATTGCTGCATGCTCTCTGGCACCCCTCACACTCGCTCACACTCATGCTCCTGGGATGGCTACTCTAAGGAGTCACCCAAAGAGTCAATTGGGTAGAGAAAACAAAGACTATAGAAAGGAAGAGTACCTGCAAGCCAGCCAGAGGACAGCAGAGTGCATGCACAATAAGGACACTCACAGTAAGGGGCATGAACACTGAGTTATCCACTGCAAGGGTGGTCTGTGACCTCAGCAAAGACTCTGTCCTGAGGATAGGATGGGCTTACACAGTCCTTTGGATTTTCCTTCCCAATTTTTCATTCTCTTCCAGGAGCATGAAGGATAGACAGGCTACCTTTACACATATATTTATCTCTGAAAGACCCACTGTTATAGCAGTAGCTCTTAAGGATCTCAATACCTATTTTTAAAAATTTTCTTAGTTGAAGTAGGACACAATATGTTTATTTTGTTTATTTTTATGTGGTGCTTAGAATCAAGCCCAGAGACTCCCCTGTGCTAGGGAAGTGCTGTACTGCTGAACCACAACCCCAGTCCCTCAATACCTATTTTTACACATGCTTTGTTCAGTAATTTCCTCCCCTGCTTCTGTTTTTGTCATTTGGATTTTCTGACTCTTACAATGAATTTGCCACTTCCAAATAATAACTATATTCAGATATTTTTTTTTCTTTACTTTCAGGGGATACAATGTTATACTAGGTAAAGAATGTTGGGGAAAAAAAGAATGTTGGAGTCCTCACATAAGCAATTTTGTGACATATTTTACAACATTGATAGGCAGAACTGTGTGATATTGACATGGGAGAAAAATCAAATGTTTAAACCTAGACCCGTACATTTATGTTAAATTGAATTTTATACAAAGATTCCAAGGCAATTCAAAGGGAATGGTGCTTTATTCAAGTAAAAATGCTGGAATCGTTGGTCACTGACATATAAACAAATGAGGCTAAGCTTTTGAAAGCACATGGGGCACAAATATTGAAGGTGGGAGGCAGGAAACAGATCTTGAATCAGCATGGTCTACTTACTTCAGTGGTTGAGTCAATGAAACACCTGATGTGGCTCATTTTCAGGGGTAAAATGGCTTCTGGTCACCACGAGGTTCTGGGATTATATGCAGCCTTTACAAGTTCATGGAAGGAGTTAGTTATATTTGGCAGGCCCTTTGGTGGGCAGGGGGCAGGTCCAGGCCATAGGAGGAGTTTTGGTGGGGGGAACATTTAGGGCTGGGCAGGAGGGCAGTTAGGTAACCATATCCTTCAACCTTTATCTCACTTCACATACAAAAATTAAATCAAAATGCTTCATAGGATTAGACATAAGAGCTAAGGTTATAAAAGCTAAAAGGCATAAAATTTTCAGGATCAAACATAGGGGCCCCTGCTAAGGCCCTGGACTTCATAGCTGAAGATGCAGCACTCTGGTGAAGGCTTCCCTTGCCACTGTGCCATCCTCTCCTGGCTTGGGGGTCCTAGTCAACTCTTGTCTTTCTCTTTGGGGAAGGGATTGCAGCTGTAGAGGAAGGTCGAGGGAGGAGAAGTTAGAAAGCACAGATGAACAGAGCATTCAGAGGGAACTGCAACAACACAGCAACCCCTGCCCCAGACCCCAGGGCACCACTGCCTAGGTAGCTAGTGAGGCCTCTGACATATGATCCATCTGGGAACAGGCCTGTTTTCCTGACACTCTAGTGCGGTAGTCTTGGTTCTCAGGTTCTTGCCTTTTGTGCTTGCTTACTGTGACATTGCCTTTTTTTCCTCATGAGGACTTCTGTGTGGACTCAGGAAATGAAAAACCACCTGGAGGAAAAGCCCCATGCTTGGGATGGGGGGTCCTGCAAAGTTCCCTGTTTTAAAGTATTCCTTCCCAGGGTGGATTACTGGTAGGTGGCCTCATGGGAGGTATTTAGGTCATGCAGGACATGCTCCTGAGGGAATGTGAGACTCTGCTGCTTTCTTCTTCCTCTATCACTTCTGTATTGTGAAGTAAGCTGTTTGTTTTGCTTCACCCATGTTGGTGTGCTGCCCTTACCAGAGGCCTAACAATATGCCACTTTGTGATTTTGGACTAGACTCTCCACTATAAAGTGTTTCTCTTTAATTTAGCCACAGGTATTTCGTTATAGTAACAAAAAGCTTAATAGTACAGAAAATAGATACCAAGAAGTTTGGAGCAATCATTGCTGTAAGTATATACTTGAAGATGTGAAAGAATCAGCTAATGGGAAGAGGATGGAAGAGATTAGAGCAACAGACTAGAGAAAGCAGTCTTCCTACCAGTCTTAGAGCTTGTGCTCCAT